>NW_016810099.1:787818-795034 GCF_001698545.2 Rhinopithecus bieti
AGTTCAACCATTATGGAAAACAGTGTGGCGATTCCTTAAGGATCTAGAAGTAGAAATATCATTTGACCCAGCCATCCCATTACTGGGTATATACCCAAAGGATTATAAATCATGCTGCTATAAAGACACATGCATACGTATGTTTACTGTGAGACTATTCACAATAGCAAAGACGTGGAACCAACCCAAATGTCCATCAATGATTGACTAGAATAAGGAAATGTGGCACATATGCATCATGGAATACTGTGCAGCCATAAAAAAGGATGAGTTCATGTCCTTTGCAGGGACATGATGAAGCTGGAAACCATCATTCTCAGCAAACTATCACATGACAGAAAACGAACACTGAATGTCCTCACTCATAGGTGGGAACTGAACAATGAGATCACTGGGATTCAGGGTGGGGAATATCACACACTGGGGCCTGTTGGGGGTTGGGAGACTGGGGGAAGGACAGCATTAGGAGAAATACCTAATGTAAATGACGAGTTGATGGGTGCAGCAAACCAACATGGCACATGTACATATACCTATGTAACAAACCTGCACGTTCTGCACATGTACCCTAGAACTTAAAGAATAAATCCTGCTTACAATAATAAAAAAAAGAAAACTGAGCCTTGTCAAAGGCAAGATTTCATTAAAAGAGAATTGTGATGCTTTCTGTATGTCAGACCCCAAAAGGAGAGGGAAACAGGTACATATATATCAAACATGAAATTTATTTACAGAATTACATATGTGTATTCTGGCCACTCTCCCCTGCAATAAAGACAGTAGGTGTAAACCTGTGAAATATTCTTCTTTCATCAGTAGAGGGTACATTAAGTAGGATCCGGCATTTTAATAAGGGCTGAGCAAATGCAAGCCAATTACTTATGAAATTGTAATGCTGATCACTCAAGACTTGATAATCTGGCCAGGCACGGTGGCTCACGCCTATAATCTCAGCACTTTGGGAGGCCAAGGCGGGCGGATCACAAGGTCAAGAGATTGAGACCATTCTGGCAAACATGACGAAACTCTGTCTCTACTAAAAATAGAAAAATTAGCTGGGCATGGTGGTACGCACCTGTAGTCCCAGCTACTCGAGAGGCTGAGGCAGGAGAATCACTTGAACCTGGGAGATGGAGGTTGCAGTGAACCGAGACTGCGCCACTGCACTCCATCCAGCCTGGTAACAGAGTGAGATTTCGTCTCAAAAAAAAAAAAAAAGAAAGAAAAAGACGTTGATAATCTAAATAACCACAGGAAGTGTTCATATGTTAAGTCATTGGAGGGGGAGAAAGAGAAAAAAGTCAAAAGCCAATAACCTAAATCTTACGAATATAGAATTCTTTTATGTAATAAGTATGACTTATTATTATTAATATGTAATATCTTACAATCAGTTAATAGTGCTCTCCTCAGACAAATGGAACACGAACACAAAACTCACAAACAGTATATAAAGCACACCAGCGGCCGGGCGTGGTTGCTCACGCCTGTAATCCCAGCACTTTGGGAGGCCGAGACGGGTGGTTCACAAGGTCAGGAGACTGAGACCATCCTGGCTAACATGGTGAAACCCCGTCTCTACTAACAATACAAAAAATTAGCCAGGCGTGGTGGCGGCCCCTGTAGTCCCAGCTACTCAGGAGGCTGAGGCAATGGTGCCATCTCAGCTCACTGCAACCTCCACCTCCCGGGTTCAAGCCATTCCTCTGCCTCAGCCTCCCCAGTAGCTGGGATTACAGGCACCTGCCACCATGCCTAGCTAATTTTGTATTTTTCAGAGACGGGGTTTCTGTATGTTGGTCAGGCCGGTCTTGAACTCCTGACCTCAGGTGAACTGCCCGCCTCGGCCTCCCAAAGTGCTGGGATTACAGGCGTGAGCCACTGCGTGCAGCTGATCTGGCTGCTTTTTGCTTTTTTGTTTTGAGACGGAGTCTCGCTCTGTCGCCTAGGCTGGAGTGTAGTGGCATGATCTCGGCTCACTGCAACCTCTGCCTCTTGAGTAGCTGATATTACAGGCGCCCGCCACCATGACTGGCTAATTTTTGTATTTTTAGTAGAGCTGAGGTGTCACCATCTTGGCCAGGCTGGTCTCGAACTCCTGACCTTGTGATCCACCCGTCTTGGTCTCCCAAAGTGCTGGGATTACAGGCGTGAGCCACCACGTCCGGCCAAGATCTGATTGTTTTTATTAAAGTGTGTGGCACATCCCCCGTCACACATGCACACTCGCGCTTTCTGTCTCCGTCTCTCCTGCTCTGCTGTGCTAAGACATGCTTCCTTTCCCCTCGCCTTCTGCCACAATTTTAAGTTTCCTGAGGCTCCCCAGTCATCCTTTCTATACAGCCTGTGGAATTGTGAGTCAATTAAACCTCTCTTCTTCATAAATCCCAGTCTCAGGTAGTTCTTTATAGCAGTGTGAGAACGGACGAATGCAGGTATGATTTCTATCACTGATACCACAGGTTAAGTTATATATTATGCCATCTTCGAGTAACACTTGAAGCCATACAATAAATGCAGAGGCATCACAATGAATCCCAGTTAATACAAACAACTATATGGACCAACACTTCTCTACAAATTTAGTTTGGGCTTTTTTCTAATAGCCGGTTAAATCCAGTTTTAATTTCGTAGGTTAACGTTGAAGGTTCATACACTGAAGCCAGTAGGTATACCTAGCATTGCTTTTTAGCCTAGACTTTTCCACATACACAGCTGAGATCAGTTACAAGACTTGGCCTTAAAATGCTAGGAGAGTTTCTTAGTTTTTACAGGTATTAAATCGTGTCTTGCACAGCGAAGTCATCATACATACAGGGCAATGTCAGAGCTTTTATCATCACGTTTGTTCTTCATTTACCTTTAAAACACTTCTCTAGCTGAATATTTAAAACAATAGGAAGCAGCGAGCACATTATGGTTACAGGCCTTCACTCAGTCACTGTTGCAGATAAAATGCCAGCAGTTGAGTGTTACTCACCGGCCCAGTTAAGGGCTTTGACGCTGACCACCTCTTCTGGGAAACGGTGTTCACTGCCCTCATATGCTTCTCCGTTGCAATGCTGCCATCTTTGCTGATCTGCCTCAAAGCTCGCCAGTTCTTTTTTTTTTTTTGAGGCGGAGTCTCGCTCTGTCACCCAGGCTGGAGTGCAGTGGCGTGATCTCCACTCACTGCAAGCTCTGTCTCACTGCAAGCTCTGCCTCCCGGGTTCACGCCATTCTCCTGCCTCAGCCTCCCGTGTAGCTGGGACTACAGGTGCCTGCCACCGGCCTGGCTAATTTTTGTATTTTTTAGTAGAGACGGGGATTCACCGTGTTAGCCAGGATGGTCTCGATCTCCTGACCTCGTGATCCGCTCGTCTCGGCCTCCCAAAGTGTTGGGATTACAGGCGTGAGCCACCGCGCCTGGCCAGCACACCAGTTCTTTTTGATCATCCCATTAGTCTCTTCTACTTCCTTCCTACCGGGTAGAAGTTTTTCTAGCAAAGAGAGTTTATCAGGAGAGAGCGCCACTCTGAGAAGCGTTTACATAAATTCCGTGATTAGGTGACTCTCTGCATACGGTGTGCAGTCAATTGACATTCTTTCATTTAGCACACACTTGATATCCCCGTGCTTGACATTCTGACCTGGATGAGAGGTCATGACCATGGTTCAGTCTTCGAAAGTAGGTGTTAGCATCTGCGAGTCACACAGTGTTTCAGCCAGCTGTATGTCTGTACACAGGAAAAGGTCTTCTCCCTGTCGAGTAAAAACAGCATGGTCGTTCTGTTCTACCCGAGTGATAATGTTTCCTGGCTCCAGTTCTGGTTCTTGGTGTCCTTCACCACAGAATGTTATCTTCTGGCCATCTTTCATGCCTTTGTCAATAGGGACTTCTAGAATCTTCTTCTCTGCAACTATCTTCCTTCCATTGCAGCTTTTACGTCTATCTTTAGGACTGATGATTACCTGTGGCCTTGGCACTCCATGCACACAGATTGAATTTGCTGTATATATGTCCATATATGTATCTATATTTTGACCAATCCTGGTTATCTGTCCCTCTCCTTCTCTTTGGACCATAAGCTCCTGAGTAGTGACTTCCAGAGCCAGGTAACATAGAAATTCAAGTGAAAAGACCTTTACACGAAGAAGTCACGTACACATGTAATATAAGAAGGTATTCCTTAGGTATGTCCAACAGGCTCACAGTTTAAACCATTTGACTTACGCCCCAAAGTAACTGTAATTTAAGGTTGGTAGTACAGCAAATTATGAATAGCTTTTATTTTATGTTTTAAAATCTCATCACATGTTCACATGCTTAAATCTGGGTATCAGAATTTAAACAATTCTTGAAATGTATGACTGTCTCCTTAATAAACTGATTACAAAGTATCTCAAAAAAAAGAGCATATGGGTCACAGAATAATGCTCGATATGATCCGTTTTGTAATAAATGCGTAGAGGAAAAGCCTGAAGCAAATACATAAAAATATAAATAGTAATGATTCCTGAGTTGTGGGATTACCAGGTCTTTTACAGTTTTCGACATGCAGTCTCCACATTTTCTATAGACACGGTGGGCAGGTGGGAGCCTGCACCGGCCACGCCCAGCTGTGGCTCCTGCCCTTGCCAATGCCATCTGTCCCTCTAGTTATTGCTCCACCTGTCTCAGACCGCTTTCTCCAGAATCTGCCCCTCCTCCAGCATGGCCCTGCACTTGCGAACGCCTCCTGCTTTAGCTGGATCCTGTCTCACATTTCTCTGGGCCTTTTTTCTTGCAGCATGGGTTACCATTTTAGCAATTTCCCATCTGATGTGAATTCTCAACAATTACAATTTTACCTTAATGACATTACACACATCTGAGACCAAAAAAAAAATTATATGTTATGCACCACTAGAATGGTTTAAAATTCCCGTGCTAATTTTCAGCCCTAGGTCGATGCAAGGTAAAGCAAGTCTTGATGAAACACCACTAAAAAACACGACTCACTTTCGGTAGCATTTTAACTATTAAAGAACCAGTACAACCAAATGAATGACAACCGACCAAGGAAAAGTAAACCTGCACTGTTGGGAACAGGCCCCCCAGAATCTGGCCATAAACTGGCCCCAAAACTGGCCATAAACAAAATCTCTGCAGCACTGTGACATGTTCCTGATGGCCATGACGCCCACGCTAGAAGGTTGTGGGTTTACCGGAATGAGGGCAAGGAACACCTGGTCCACCCAGGGTGGAAAACCGCTTAAAGGCTTCTTAAACCACAAACAATAGCATGAGCGATCTGTGCCTTAAGGACATGCTCCTGCTGCATACCTATTCCTTCAATTCGGCCCATCCCTTTGTTTCCCAAAAGGGATACTTTTAGTTAATTTAATATCTATAGAAACAATGCTAATGACTGGCTTGCTGTTAATAAATGCGTGGGTAAATCTCTGTTTGGGGCTCTCAGCTCTGAAGGCTGTGAGACCCCTGATTTCCCACGTCACACCTCTGTATTTCTGTGTGTGTGTCTTTAATTCCTCCAGCACCGCTGGGCTAGGGTCTCCCTGAACCAGCTGGTCTCGGCACTGCACAGTTAAAAAAATGTGATACTGTCTTATGCTGCAATTTTTTTCTTTAAAAGGTGAGGTCAGTTGCAAATGGGATAGGAGCTGGTGTATGAATGCTTTACAGATAAGAGGCCTGCTAGAATCAAGGGGGTTTTTAATGAGAAGCTAATGAGAAACACCACTTTAAAATCCAGTCAAGGACAATTCACCAGAACCCCTGATTTTAGCAATGCCCAATATGCCGTACCCTTACACGCTTCCCTCTCTGAGGGCAGGTATCAGACTTGCTGGCATCCTTGCTCCTGTCAGCAGCACATGTGAGACTGCCACCCAACACATGGCTCCCTAGCAACAGCAACGACCAAAGTCTCTGGACAAAAGTAACCACTGCATCCCGAATCCTGTAGTTCAGTGAGACAGTCTCCCCTCACTGGTATTTTCCCCAGAAGTCACAACTAAAAGTCTTTTTTCAGGCAGTAAGTTTGGACTGCTGAGTGACCAATATAGGCCAGAAACCCGGCCTCCGTGCTCAAAAGGTCATGTCACCATTAAGTAAGTTTCTCCAGGATACCAGGGACCACAACAGTTATTTTACAGTCTCTATAATACCGTGTTTCTTTTTGTTCAAACTAAAGAGCAGAACAAAAGAAAGCTCAAACACTGCCAAGAATAAAAGAAGAAATTTTAGTGTTTCATGCTGAAGTTTTGCTGGGAGCAATGAAGGGCCTTGCAGTCTATTCAGCCAGCTATGCAATCTGAAGAGGAAGTTATGGTCCAGGAATGCTCAGGGCAGTGAACGGTCAACAGAAAAGGGAGCTTTCAGGGAGGTGTTAACTGTCAAGGTAATAAAGACAGCAGAGAGCCCAACAAGGCCAGGCTAGAAAACCATTTGAGAACATGGCTGAATACCAGGGACCAAAGGCCGTTCCGAAATTAGTGACTACTAGGAGGAAGAGGATACTGGAGAAGGGAGGTCAGTCATTAATAGAAGTGCCAACCCCCAGGTAATTAAACATTGGGCAAGACACATCTCTGAGCTAAAAAGAGACAGAGGTTGGCCGGGCGCGGTGGCTCACACCTGTAATCCCGGCACTTTGGGAGGCCGAGGTGGGCAGATCACGAGGTCAGGAGATCAAGACCATCCTGGCTAACACGGTGAAACCCCGTCTCTACTAAAAATACAAAAAAATAGCCAGGCATGGTGGTGGGCACCTGTAGTCCCAGCTACTCGGGAGGCTGAGGCAGGAGAATGGTGTGGACCCGGGAGGCAGTTTGCAGTGAGCCGAGATCATGCCACTGCACTCCAGCCTGGGCGACAGAGCGGGATTCTGTCTCAAAAAACAAACAAACAAAAAAAAAGTCGGCCGGGCACGGTGGCTCAAGCTTGTAATCCCAGCACTCTGGGAGGCCGAGACGGGTGGATCACGAGGTCAGGAGATCGAGACCATCCTGGCTAACACGGTGAAACCCCGTCCCTACTAAAAAATACAAAAAACTAGCCGGGCGAGGTGGCGGGCACCTGTAGTCCCAGCTACTCAGGAGGCTGAGGCAGGAGAATGACGTGAACCCGGGAGGCAGAGCTTGCAGTGAGCCGAGATCATGCCACTGCACTCTGGCCTGGGTGACAGAGCCGGACTCTGTCTCAAGAAAAAAAAAAAAAAAAAAAAAAAAAAAA
>NW_016810099.1:795167-815694 GCF_001698545.2 Rhinopithecus bieti
AAAAAAAAAAAAAAAAAAAAAAAAAAAGGCAGAGGTGAAATCAAAATATACTGAAGTAAATACAAATTTATAAATTAGCTTTCCCTTTTCAGGGCTCAAGGTAGAGTGTGTTTAGTTACTGACAAGATCTCTGCAATAGACCATTGTGTCATCACTTACATTTAAGAGCCATGAAAATGTTACTGAAAGGAAAAAGGAAGGCTCCGTAACGTAACAATTCAAAGACATGGTCCAGAGTAAAACTACTGTCCCTTAACTCAAAACTGTCTAGGGTCACTGAACTGTTTAAATATTCGACGAAAGAGTGCCCAAAGGAGACAAACAGTTAAAAAGTGCTGACCCTTCCTACAGTGTGACGTCATGAAGTAACTTAACTACTTTTTTTTTCAGAGGTGGGGTCTTGCTATGTTGCCCAGGCTGGTCTCAAACTCCTAGGCTCAAGTATATCTCCTGCTTCAGGCTCCTGAGCTACATCACAAGATGAAAATGCGGAAACACAGTCAGCTCCAGAATGCTGCTTGGACAACTCCTTTATTAGCAATTAGTGGTTGCACCAAACATTCTTTCTTCACCTAATACTATATCTCAAACTCCCACATGGTGCCCTTTCCCTCATGTGACCTAAACATTTCCCTGCCCTCCCATTCATGTCCTCTTTTGCTTCATGTCTTAGAAGAAATGTGATCACCTACACTCCACAGCAAGGCCTTGATACCTAAGAATCTCATTTCACCACAGATCAGCCAGATCCATGCTCTCGTTCCTGGACACTTCTCAGGTCCATGCTACGTCTCCAATTAGAAACAAAACAACAAACTTGCCACAGACTCTTTTTTTTTTTTTTTTTTGAGTTTCACTCTGTTGCCGCCCAGGCTGGAGTGCAGTGGTGTGATCTCAGCTCACTGCAACCTCCGCCTGCCGGGTTCAAGCAATTCTCCTGCCTCAGCCTCCCGAATAGCTGGGATTACAGGTGCGTGCCACCATGTCCAGCTAATTTTTGTATTTTTAGTAGAGATGGGGTTTCACTATGTTGGCCAGGCTGGTCTTGAACTCGTGAGTATAAGCAATCCACCTGCCTTGGCCTCTTAAAAGTGCTTAGATTATAGGCATGAGCTACCATGTACGGCTCTAATATATACTGTTTTTTGACCACATTATATAATTTCCTGTCTCTGTGCTTTTGTTTCTACTACTCCTGTAGTGTGGGATGCCTTCTGCCCCACATCTCCCACCCTCTTTGCTCCCCCTCCGTCAATCCCAGCCATCTCAGGATTCAGGTCGAATATGGCTCTGCCTACTCAAACTCTCCTTTCATTGCCCAGCTCTAAATTCTCCCATCTTTGCATTTGTGAACTGCTCCTACATAAATGTACCTATTGCAGTATGTATTCTCATTAAATGTGGACATGCCTACTACCCCAGGAGACTGTCAGAACCAGAGTGTGGCCTCATGTCTTCTAATTCTTTCTCTTTCTAGAAATGCATCCTAAGCATAAGAATGCTAAATAAACATTTGGGGTTTAGGAAAAAAATGAAGGAAAATAAAAAGGCAAGAATGGAAGTACATGAAAAGGATCTGTCTCTCTCATCAGGAAAGCTCCTCCTCGCTACTCTCTGACACACTCACCTCTTGCTTGATGGGTTTGATGGACAGGTGGTCAGACATCCACCTAGGATGCAACTCTGCCTTTGTGCGCTGTGGACGTTTTCCCTATAGTTAGAAGTGAAGAAGAGAAAGGAAAAGATAGATTAGGGTGTTCTCAACTACTGATACTGATGCTGCTCCTGCTGCCGCCAGTAAAAAAGTGGCCCACGAGGCACACAGGTTAGGGCCAAAGCCTTCCTTAGGACAATCAGGGAAAACCACCGCTCAGCTGTGTAGGGACATAAGCCAGTTTATTCTCTTGAAAAAATTAAAACAAAAACTTGGAGACAACCGAGTGTTTTTTATAATATGCATCAGTGGCAAAAAAAAACTCCCTTAACAGTTTAAACAGTAAAAAAAAAAAAAAAAAAAAAAAAAAAAAAATCTTCCCAAATTACAAAGGGAAAGCCATGCTTTATCGCCTTCAGCAGAAGGGGCAGCTCTGGGAGGGGGCATCAGGAGCAGCCGGAGGTGGGCCGCTGGGCAAAGGCAGCACAGTGGCAGCAGTGAGAAGTGAGAGCAGTTGCCCAGGAGGGGAAGCCTGGGAGAGAGCAGGGGTGGGAAAAGGGCTCAGCAAGCAGAATGCGGTGAGTTCCAAGGAAATGCACCAGGCTGGAAAGCAGTACTTGTAGGAAATTTCAAAGAAAGAGTGTGGAGAACTACTTGTATGTAGGTCACTACTTTTGAAGGCCAAGGTTTGTTAGCACATGTAAGTTTTGCAATTTGTGAGGAATGAGCCCCAGGGCATCACCAACTGTAACCTACTATTAAAAGGTGACAAGCAAAGGCCTTCCCTTAAGATAATACAACTTCTGTGGCTTCTGCATCAAAAATCTGCATTCTCCAGGGGTACTTCTGGCACCACTTAATCCATTAGGTAAGGAATTATAGGATGGAAAATGACAAGAAGGGGTGGGTTATACAACTTAAACATACCGCAAAGCCATGGGGGTACATTTAATGAGTCAGCAACTTTAGAAAGCTTTTTCTGCTTTGGGCTGGGTGGGGTGGCTCACGCCTGTAATCCCAGCACTTTGGGAGGCTGAGCGGGGCAGATCACGAAGTCAGGAGCTCGAGACCATCCTGATCAACATGGTGAAACCCCATCTCTACTAAAAATACAAAAAAAAATTAGCCAGGTGTGGTGGCATGTGCCTGTAGTCCCAGGTACTCAGGAGGTTGAGACAGGAGAATTGCTTGAACCTGGGAGGCGGAGGTTGCAGCGAGCCAAGATTATACCACTGCATTCCAGCCTGGGCAACAGAGTGAGACTCCACCTCAAAAGAAAAAGAAAAAGAAAGAGAATGCCTAGTGCCCAATGCAAATGCAAGCCCAATTATCCAACGCAGTTGTGACCTTCTTTAAGTACTTGTCCCAAAAAACCTACCCCAGCAATTTCCTGAAATATGCCTATAAGCTCTTTTTTTTTTTTTTTTTTTTCTTAAAGGTTCTTGTTGTGTTTCAGAGGATGGAGTGCAGTGGGGCAATCATAACTCACTGTAGCCTCAAACTACTGGCCTCAGACAATCGTACCATCTTGGACTCCCAAAGCACTGAGATGGCCATTACTTTATAAGCCTCGAGACTCTAACAAGATCTCTTCAACTTTAAATACAAGAAAAACTTATCAGGGAACTGTCTTCCAAAGGGATTATGCCAGTGTACCATGAGAGTAGCAAAAATGCCAACGCCACCTTCACTTCAACCCTGCTGTATCAGATAGAAGCTACAAATGAGAAAAACGCCATTCTGGATACAGAAGCTTAACGTTTCCCTACGTATTTTCCCATCACCTTCTGTAAACCATCTATACCCTGAGTCAATTTATTTGTTGAGAAATTAAAGTTTATAAAGCTGTATATTCTGTAACACGAGCAACAAGCTCTACCAGTATCTACATCCCCTTTTATTTAAAAAAAAAAAAAAAAAAGTTTAAGTAAACTTTTATATGGTCATTGCAGTAGGACTTACCTTCTGATTATTATTTCAAAGTTTAGAGGACGATCATATAATACTTCCTCAAAGATGTATCAAATCTTCTGACGCTCTTATTGCCTTTATTTTGCTATAAAATGTGGGTTTAGTTTTCAATCAAGGTTTCTCATCAATTACCCATTACCATAAACAATGGGAGAGGACTGAGTAGTGTATTTTGATTGCCAAATACAATGCTCTGTACATTGACACGGGTTCTTTGTTTAATTCCCACAAAAACTTCCGTCAAGTGATAGCATTTCACTTTACTGAAAAGAAAACTGAAATGGACCCCACTTCAACAGAAAATTTAAAAATTAACCGGACGCGGTGGTGGGTGCCTGGAGTCCCAGGTGGTCAGGAGGCTGAGGGAGGAGGATCGTTTGGAGCCCAGGAATTCTAGGTTACAATGAGCTATGATCACGCTACTGCACTCCAGCCTGGGTACAGAGTAGGACCCTGTCTCGGTTAAAAAAAGAGGAAAACAAAAGAAAGAAGCTGAAATACAAAGTTATCAAGAAACTTATCCAAGGGATAGGACGGGGAGTGGCATAATTCAAGTAGGTTTGAAAGAAAAGCTCCTGTCTCTTCCACATACCACTTTTACCCCTCTTCCACTGCCTCATTTATTGTGCCTCCATTTACACATTGTATTTTCTTTTCCTTTTTTTTTTTTTTTTTTTTTTTTTTTTTTTTTTTTTTTTGAGACGGAGTCTCACCCTGTCGCCCAGGCTGGAGTGCAGTAGTGTGATCTTGTGTCACTGCAACCTCCTGAGTTCAAGTGATTCTCCTGTCTCAGCTTCCTGAGCGGCTGGAATTACAGGCACCCGCCACCATGCCTGGCTAATTTTTGTATTTTTAGTAGAGATGGGTTTTGCCATGTTGCCCAGGCTGGTCTTGAACTCTAGACCTCAGGTGACCCGCCCGCCTCTGCCTCCCAAAGTGCTGCGATTACAAGCACGAGCCACCACACCCCTGGCCCCAGGTCAACATTTTTAAATGTTGCAAATTACTATTCTTTATTGTGTTACACCAGATAAGACTCCAAAACAGTATTACCAGTAAGACAGTCTCAAACATTACTCTTTTGGTAACAAGATAGCTTCTACTTGTCAGTATTAACAATCTGACACAGTCATGTGTTATACTTAACAATGAAAATACATTTTGAGAAACCACATTCTTGGGTGATCTTGTTAAGTTTTCAACAATATAGAAGTCAGGGACTAGATGGCGTAGCCTACTACACACCTAGGCTACGGGATACAGTTGGTCCTAGACGGTATAGCCTACTACAACCCTAGATGGTGTAGTGCGCTACACACCTAGGTTATGGGGTGTAGCCTATTGCTCCTAGATGGTGTAGTCTACTACACACAACCCTAGAAGGCACAGCCTACTACACACCCAGACTACAGGATATGCAGCCTATTGCTCCTAGGTGGTGTAGCCTACTACACACAACCCTAGAAGGTACAGCAGCCTACTACACACCCAGACTACAGGATATGCAGCCTATTGCTCCTAGGTTGTGTAGCCTACTACATACAATCCCAGACACACAATGGTAAAATATTTGTGTATCTAAACATATGTAAACAGAAAAGGTACAGTAAAAATACAGTGTAAAAGATTTAAAAACTGGCACACCGAGACAGGGCACTTATGAATGGAGCTTGCAGGACTGGCAGTTGCTCTGCTGAGTTCGTGACCGAGTGGTGTAAATGTGAAGGTCAGGACATTACAGTACACTACTATAGACCTCGTAAACACAATGCACTTAGGCTGCACTCAATTTATAAAAAGAAATGGAATTCTGCTACAATGTTATAATGGCTATGATGATAGGAAATTTTCAGCTTAATTATAACCTTATGGGACCACGGTGGTAAATGCGGTTTGTCATTGACCAAAACGTGGTTACTTGGGGCATTATTGTACATACTATGGAATGAGGAGAGTATGTTTAATTTTATCAGGTCTGGTGTTCAAAGATGTATCAGAACGAACAGAGTAGCTTCCAGTTATTTCTTTCATTTTGGAAATGTTTAGAAGTTCTCTTTTCCTTGAAGGTTTAGAAAACTTTACCTGTGAAAAAATCAATCCTTCTATGAAAACACTTCTTCCCTAATTACTGGTCTGCTAAGATTTTCTACTTCCTGATTTAGATTTTTCTTAATATACTATTCTTCTGGTTAATAGAACTTCATTGATGTTTTCGAACTTAAAAGCACTATTTCTTGGAAAATATCAAATCCATTATTTCTTTCTGGTTTGCAATTCCATGGTACTTGAAAATTGTATTTAAAGATTACCCTATTTAAGGGTTACCTTATTTTAATTTTTCTTCTTTTGAAAAGAATGCTTGAAATTTTTAATCAAAATAATCAGTTTTATGCTTTAAGCTTTTTTCCCCCGTAATTCTTGTATCCCCCAAAACGTTAGGCTGAATATTGCAGTAAAAAAGCAGAAATGATAAAAGAAGGCTTAAGGTGATTGGGTATATTTGTAGATAATTTAATGTGCCATGACTGATGATATCAGCAAAGTCATATGCAAGGTCATGTAAAGTCATAAAGTATCTCTCTCTTTTTTTTTTTTTTTTTNGCGCCCGCCACCTCGCCCGGCTAGTTTTTTGTATTTTTAGTAGAGACGGGGTTTCACCATATTAGCCAGGAGGGTCTCGATCTCCTGACCTCGTGATCCGCCCGTCTCGGCCTCCCAAAGTGCTGGGATTACAGGCTTGAGCCACCGCGCCCAGCCTAAAGTATCTCTTTACATCATTGTTACTTTAAGAACATTAGATTATATATTTTCATTCCTAGAAAAATTGTTGCAGTGAATTGCTGATCACAAAAACGGAATCCAATTGTCGTACATGAACTTAAGTATACTGATGGTGAAACGGAGGTTTTCTGGATCACCCAGGACCGCGGAGGTCTTGAAGCACTGTTTGTAAGTTCCCGTTATTAGAGAAAGGTAATTTCTAGGACTTTCCCTAAAGCATCAACCTGCTTAAGGGTTAAACACATCACCAGATCCATGATAAATTAAATAATACATTTGACATGTTTGCCTCCCTGTAGGTACTGCAGTGACGATTTATAAATACTTTCTCTTCGTATTTCACTGCCAAGTGGCCAAATATTTCTGGTCCTCTATTAACATGTATTAATAATCAGAAATATTATTACTGATAAGAAATAAACAAACTGAGTAATTATCGACCAACCATCATAGAAAAGGCAAGACAGGCTAACCGCGGTGGCTCACGCCTGTAATCACAGCACTTGGGAGGCCAAGGTGGGTGGATCACTTGAGGCCAGGAGTCAAGAACAGCCTGGCCAACATGGCGAAACCACGTCTCTACTAAATATAAAAACATTAGCCGGGCATGGTGGCACACGCCTATAGTCCCAGCTACTTGGGAGGCTGAGGCATGAGAATTGCTTGAACCCAGGAGGTGGAAGCTGCGGTGAGCCAAGATTGTGTCACTGCACTCCAGCGTGAGTGACAGAGTGAGTCTCTGTCTCAAAAAAAAAAAAAAAAAACACCCCAAAAACAAGAAAAGAAATGACATTAGGTATTGTGGGTGTTAAAAAGATGAGTAAGACACAGTCCCTGAGCTGAAGAAGCTTGAACTCACAAAGATATAAAATAAGCATAAAGAAACACGTTAAGAGACAGAAGTCCTAAAGGCTGGGGGAAACAAGGACAGTTCATGGATACAGTGACATTTAAGTAAGGCTTTTGAGAGAGTAGTATTCAAATGGGTAAGGAAGTAGAGGGGGGCCAGGTGTGGTGGCTCACACCTGTAATCTCAGCATGTTGGGAGGCTGAGGCAGGAAGAGTACTTCAGCCCAGGAGTTTAAGACCAGCCCAGGCAACATAGGGAAACCCTATGTATAGATAAAATTAAAAGATTAGCCAGGCGTGGTGGCATGTGCCTGCAGTCCCAGCTACTCGAGAGGATCACATCGGCCTGGGAGGTTGAGGCTACAGTGAGCTATGATTGCACCACTGTACTCCAGCTTGGGACATAGAGCAAGACCCTGTCTTAAAACAATAAAAGCTGGGCACAGTAGCTCATGCCTGTAATCCCAGCACTTTGGGAAGCCAAGATAGGAGGATGGATTGAGGCCAGGAGTTTGAGACAAGCCTAGTCAGCAGAGCAAGACCTTGTCTCTACAAAAAATAAAAAATAATTAGTTGGGTGTGAAGGCACGAGCCTGTTTCCTCAGCTACTTGGGAGGCTGAGATGAGAGGATCACATGAGCCTGGGAGAAGTCGAGGCTGCAGTGAGCTGTGATTGCACCACTGCACTCCAGCCTAGGTGACAAAGGGAGAGAGCTTGTCCTTAAAAAAAAAAAAAAAAAAAAAAAAAAAAAAAAAAAAAAGGCTGGGTGCGGTGGCTCACATCTGTAATCCCAGCACCTTGGGAGGCTGAGGCAGTGGATCACCTGAGGTCAGGAGTTCTAGACCAGCCTGGTCAAAACGGTGAAACCCCGTCTCTACTAAAAACACAAAAATTAGCTGGGTGTGGTGGTGTACGCCTATAATCCTAGTTACTCAGGAGGCTGAGGCAGGAGAATCACTTAAACCTGGAAGGCAGAAGCTGCAGTAAACCGAGATTGCGCTACTGCACTCCAGCCTGGGGGAAAAAAAGGAAAAAGAGGAGGAAGGATGTCTGAAAATGTCATGAAGTAGGGGCATATGGTTTGAGACTATAGCTTGCCCTGAATTTGGTGAAGAGGACACAATCAGGTGGAGCCAGGCAAAGGGCTGGCAATGGAGCTACAAGGACAAAGACAAATCCATAAGATGTTCGAAAGCTGGTTCCAGACTGTGAAAAGCCACCGTCATTATTGGTGGGTGGTAGACACTGAGGACTTCCTGGGGGAAGGAGAACATGATAGGACCCACAGTGAAGGAGAGGGGGTAGCATGGGGTCCCATTCTTACACTGGAGTTCAGACAGGATGGAAGCCTGCACTATTTCCAGGACAGTGGGAAATATGGGGAAGGTCTCATGAATAATCCGTAAAAAATGCAGCATCAGGCCTAACACAGAGGAGGACTGAGCAGAGAGTGTGGCGCACCTTCTGGGCGATCATGTTGCAGATCTCAGGCAGGAAGTCCTCACTGAGGAGCTTGTAGAGCTGCCGTTCTCGAACGGAGGTCCTCTCGCGAAAACTCTCAGTGACCTGTCTCCATTCTTCTTCTGTTTGGCACAGGAGCCACCAAGTACCTTGGCCCGGCCCTTGGGACCCTAGAAAATAAAGGAATGGATTAACTACAGGAGATCCTATGAGGACCTTTCCTTATTTTGTCTCAATTTTGTTTCTACCCTGGGTCATGACTAAAATAAGGGAGTCAAAAAAGAGACCTATTATTTATTTATTTTTTTGAGACAGGGTCTGGCTCTATTGCCCAGGCTGGAGTGCAGTGGCACCATCTCAGCTCACTGTAACCTCTGCCTCCTGGGCTCAATCCATCTTCCCATCTCAGCAACCCCCAAGTACCTGGGACTACAGGTGTGTACCAGCACACCCAGCTAATCTTTCGCATTTTTAGTAAAGACAGGGTTTTGTCACGTTGCCCTGGCTGTCTTTAATTCCTGAGCTCAAGGAAGTCTGCTTTGACCTCCCAAAGTGCTGGGATTATAGCTGTGAGCCACTGCACCTGGCCCACTTTTAAATTTCATTTATTTATTTATTTAGAGACAGTTCCGCTCTGTCGCCCAGGCTGGAGTGCAGGGGCACCATCTCAGCTTACTGCAGCCTCCGCCTCCGCCTCCCAGATTCAAGTGATTCTCCTGCTTCAGCCTCCTGAGTAGTTGGGATTACAGGTGCCTGCCACCACGCCCGGCCAATTTTTGCATTTTTAATAGAGACGGGGTTTCACAATGTTGGCCAAGCTGGTCTTGAACTCCTGACCTCAGGTGATCGGCCCGCCTTGACCTTCCAAAGAGCTGGCATTACAGGCATGAGCCACTGCAATGGCCTCTTTTTAATTTTAAAGTTGACAACGTATACTTCTGGTTTTCTTGTTAAAGTCACTGCTAACAACTAAAAAAAAAAAAAAAAAGTAGTGTCTAAAGGTAATACAAATATAACTACTGTGATTTTAACAAGACAGATATTCACAGCCTAGAAATGATTAAATATGTTGACAGAAATGGTTTTGAGTTTGAGTCTTTGCAGAGTCTACCTTGCCTCAACTACACTGTGCAAACTGGTATGTGCCTCCCATTTTTATGCTATTTGGATGACAAAATTAAAATCTAGGCAGGAAACCAGTATGCCGCAAACCCATAAGGAAACCACTGTGTCAGGAAGCGCTGACATTAAAAAGACCTCTCTGAGAAGCTGGTGATTCACTCCAATGTTGAGGAGTCTATTACACTATCCCTAGTAAATAGAACACTAGTGAAAAGACCGAGTTTTGATCTTAATCCTCAGTCAGATGATGAGCTGGGCACAGGATAAGGTGTGAGGAAGAGAACTGAAGAAGGGTACAGAGGGGAGGTCAAAGGCTATTGCAATCATCTTTACTTTGTATGACTCTAGAAAAAGACAGAGTCAACACTCTAGCATAAATGAATCATATTTACTTAATCCTTTCTCAACACCACTAAAGAACATTACCATGTCTTGTCTGTGGCTCACATGCCAAGGAGTTGTCTTCCTGCTTTTCACTGAAACACAGGAAAAAGAGGTGTCAATTAAAACAAAGACAGGTCCAAAATTGTTCTGTGCCACCCCAGGATGGTAGACCCAATTAATTTAACACAAAGAGAGTGTATGTGTGTGTTAAGGGAACAAGGCTTGGAGGTAGAGTGCTGAATAAATGAACACTAGGATGTAGGCATGTTGGTCTAGAAGGGAAGTACTGACATACAGCTACCCTATGTTATGGCAACAGCATGTATAAGAAAACAGTAACTTTCATTTTTTACTTTTACTTTTTTGAGAGGGAGTCTTGCCCTGTCACCCAGGCTGGAGTGCAATGGCGTGATCTCAGCTCACTGCAACCTCCGCCTCCCGGGTTCAAATGATTCTCCTGCCTCAGCCTGCCGAGTAGCTGGGACTATAGGCACCCACCACCAGGCCCAGTTAATTTTTGCTTTTTTTTTTTTTTTTTTGAGACGGAGTCTCACTCTGTCGCCCAGGCTGGAGTGCAGTGACTAGATCTCAGCTCACTGCAAGCTCCGCCTCCCGGGTTTACGCCCTTCTCCTGCCTCAGCCTCCCAAGTAGCTGGGACTACAGGCGCCCGCCACCTCGCCCAGCTAGTTTTTTGTATTTTTTAGTAGAGATGGGATTTCACCGTGTTAGCCAGGATGGTCCTGATCTCCTGACCTCGTGATCCGCCCGTCTCGGCCTCCCAAAGTGCTGGGATTACAGGCTTGAGCCACCGCGCCCAGCCTGTTCTTGTTTTTTATTACTGCTCCAGTCAAGAGAGACAGATGCAATTGTTAATAATTAAATGCCAAGAAAAAAGAACTGTAGGGATTCCAATGTCCTCGCTGATTTGGGGCCACACTGAAGACAGGTATATTTATCATAATTTATCCTTACCTAAGGTAGAGGGTTAAGAGCATGGGCTCCAAACTGGGAATGCCTCTATTCAACCTGTGCCCCTTACAATGTGACCTCAGGAAAGTTAATTAACTTTCCCCAAAAATGGAGCTATTAATAGTGCCTACCTCACAGGGATGTTGGAGATTAAATTACAAAATGCAAAGTGTATAACGCAATAACATGAAGTATCATTTTCACTTGTATCCCTGAAAAAGAAAGGAAACTTTTCTCTTGTTTTCAAGTTTCTGAGAGAATGACAATGTTCTCTATTGGCATTATCCAATAAACCACGTGACTGTTGAGCATTTCAAATGTGGCTAGCGTGAAAGAGAAAACTGAATTTTAAATTTAATGATAAAATATTTAAATACTGGCTTACATACACAGCTCTCAAGGAAAAAAAAATCACCAGTAGAGGGTAGCACAAGTCCATGGATGCTTGTTAAAATGATGCTACAGTCCCATCTCTAAGCGACTGCGTTTCTTGATACTTACGGGTAAATGGAGACAGGTATCACTAAGCTTTCTGAATATCAGAGGATGTGTGGAATCCTAACCAAACTCGGAAACAGGTGTTGCATACACAAAACATAAGTAATTACAGGACATTTGTCACGGAAACGGGTAAGGAAGAAATAGGCAGCTGCAATCTGAGGCTGAACTTCTAGAAAGTTAAGTGGATGCTGACTGAGTTAAAATCAGGTTCTGAGTGATTTATACTCTTAATCTGATTTCCTAGAAATATTTCTTAGTGGTTAAAAAGAAACATGGTGAAATCCAGCCTAACTCAAGCATTTAGATTAAGTAGCAAGGGAAGAAGCCACTTGTCCTGAGTTACCAGAATTTTTAAGAATACAGCCTCACTTTAATAGTCTTAGTGATAGAGTTGATCCTTAAGTAAGAAGTGTATTTACACAGTATAGGTCAGATTGTGAAAACTCCTATAGCAAGATTCACATGGTGAAATTTCCTAGAAGATAATGACATATAAAAGAAAATCCCCCAAGTATCTTTTTCATTGCTAAAATTAAATATAAAATTGAAGAACGAAAAAAATGGTCTTGTTCAATATAATCCTCATTAAATGTACATCCATCGTCTAGTAAGAGGACTCGCTTAGAGAGGGCAGGTGACTTGCCAGATGCCATGCACTAAGGACTTCCTGATTCTGTACTGCGCACGTGGTAATCTCATAAGCACTCAGTTTCAGGTTCCCATAATAATGTGCTTCCCATGGCACAGGCAAAATAAAGAAAAAGGAATAAATGAATTAAGGTCCCTTCTGCCATGGTCTATGACCACAACTAACAAGATTTTCTTACCTCAACAGAATCTCCTCCTGCAGTTTCTTCCGTTTTGGGGGTCTTCCTCTTCTTTTTCCCGTTTTTCCAGGAATACTTGAGACATTTTTTTGTCCTTCACTTTCCCTAATAAATAACATTAAATAGAAATGTTCTGGCATAGGATTGGCATGCTACATATGATTTTAAAACAGTATTTCTGGCCATGAGATGACCAAAAAGGATTAAATGTAGCAGTGAAAGGAAAAGGGAAGAGTAACTTCCAGTCTTCCATTATTAGACTATGGATCTGAGGAAAACTAACATTCTGCAATACTAAAATGTGCTTAAGATCTGACACCTTCCGAAGAGTAAGCATGCTCCTAGCAATAAGAAAGCCTAAGTAAGAGGTTAGCATCGTTTTGGGATGCTATGGAAATGCAGCCTCTTCCTTACTTAGTAAAGCTTATGTTTCAGGCATCATGTAAGTTCCTTCTGTTCTTACACTGATGGATACTAAGGTTCATAAACTACATCATTAATTCTAGTAGAAAAAAGGAGATCAAAGGAGATCTCAAGGACTGACGATGCAAGATGAAAACTGCTACTGCACTGAAATGATTGTACTGCTGAGAAGAAACCTGCTATATTAAAACAGCCTGTGGTAAGAGGAGTGGCATTTCTCAGAAACCTCCTATCAAGAACTTCAGATCAAAAAAGTATCTTTAACCCCTCTGGTAGCAGAGAATTAATCCCTTTTTGTTTTTGCATGAAGTATCTCCTTACCATCTCTTTGCAGGCATGCTTAGAGAGAATTCCTTCATTAGGAAAAAAAAAATAGTGCTGTAGAATTCTGATGCATTTAATCTTAATGACAGTTTAATACAGTCGTTATCATGTCCTGACATTAAAGAACATACCTGCTCAAAGACAGTTCTCCATTGGATTTTCCTTGTACCGGGTCCTCTTTGTACATTCGTGTTCCATAGAAATACCAATAGAGTGCTCCAGAATTGTCTTCACCCAATGGCTCCACACGGAGACTGTCTGCATCCAGACCCTAGGCAGAACAAGAAAAAGGGGTTTGGGGAAATGGGGAACAAAATGCACCAGGAAAAAATGAAAATGAGGATTCCAAATTTACACTCAGGCATACCTCAAATCTAAAAACTAAAAATGCCCAAGTATCACTGGGTGCAGTGACTCATGCCTGTAATCCCAGCACTTTGGGAGGCTGAGGAGGGCGAATCATGAGGTCAGGAGTTCCAGACCAGCTTGGCCAACATGGTGAAACCCTGCCTCTACTAAAAATACAAAAAATTAGCTGGGCGTAGTGGCGGGCGACCGTAGTCCCAGCTACTTGGGAAGCTGAGGCAGAAGAATAGCTTGAACCTGGGAGGTGAAGGTTGCAGTGAGCTGAGATCATGCCACCACATATCAGCCTGGGCAACAGAGAGACTCCATCTCAAAATAAAACAAAATAAAATAAAATAAGTAAAATAAAAATGCCCAAGTATCTTATGTAATTTTCAATCGGCCTAAGAAACAAGGATACAATGGGAAGGTGGCACCTACTTTGAGGAACAAGAGATGGAAATATTAAAATGCTCCCTATCCCCACCATTGTTACCCTTTTCTTTCTTTTTCTTTCCTTTTTTTTTTTTTTTTTTTTTTGAGACTGAGTCTTGCTCTGTCGCCAGGCTGGAGTCAGGTGGAAACACAGAGATCTCAGCCTCACTGCAAGCCTCCGCTCACACCGAGATATGACGCCATTCACACACTAGACTCAAGCCTCCGAAGGTAACTGGAGCTCAAGGCACGCCCGCAACAACACAAAATCGACGGCTGAATATTTATTTATTGAGGTAATTTTATTGAGTAGAGACCGGGGTTTCACCGTGTTAAGCAGGATGGTCCTCAATCTTCCTACCTCGTGATCCGCCCCGTACATCGGCCTCCCAAAGTGCTGGGATTACAGGCTTGAGCCACCGCACCCGGCTGATTGTTCCCTTTTCACAAAAAAGAGAATCCAACAGCAATCCTGATGGACAGTTTACAGATTTGGCTGGGAGCAGTTGTTTTAATGTGAGCACACACAAAAAGAAAGACAAGTACAACCGGGTGGATCAGGCAAGGGGCAAGCTTTGCCCCATGGGATCCTCTGTGGCAGCTCCAGCATAACCTCCTGTGACCTCTCACTCCAGCTGAGCTCCAGCGACAGGGCTCCCAATTTACCTGGGGGGCTGACCTGTACTGGCCTTCCCACTGCTACTGAAGTCCTTGAGTCCTTGGCAAAGACTGTGCTAAATTACACAATGATTTTTTTATAATGTGTTCATGCACAGAGCTCAACTGAGAAGTCATCACCACATTTTTTTTTTTTTTTTTGAAACGGAGTCTGGCTCTATCGCCCAGGCTGGAGTGCAGTGGCGCGATCTCGGCTCACTGCAAGCTCCGCCTCCCGGGTTTACGCCATTCTCCTACCTCAGCCTCCCGAGTAGCTGGGACTACAGGCGCCCGCCATCTCGCCCGGCTAGTTTTTTGTATTTTTTAGTAGAGACGGGGTTTCACCGTGTAGACCAGGATGGTCTCGATCTCCTGACCTCATGATCCACCCGTCTCGGCCTCCCAAAGTGCTGGGATTACAGGCTTGAGCCACCGTGCCCGGCCGTCATCACCACATTTAATCACTGATGATAGAACAGGATTAGAAACTGACTTCCCTACGAGTGAAAGTAATAACCCACACCCTCCCCTCGATGATATACTACTTTTTTTTTTTTTTTAAAAGATGGAGTCTCGCTCTGTTGCCTAGGCTGGAGAACAGTGGGATCTCCGTTCACTGCAAACTCCGCCTACTGGGTTCACGCCATTCTCCGGCCTCAGCCTCCTGAGTAGCTGGGACTACAGGTGCCCGCCACCATGCCTGGCTAGCTTTTTGTATTTTTAGTAGAGACGGGGTTTCACCGTGTTAGCCAGGATGGTCTCCATCTCCTGACCTTGTGATCCGCCCGCCTCAGCCTCCCAAAGTGCTGGGATTACAGGCGTAAGGCATAGCATCCGGGCCCCTCTAGGATCTAAAACAGATAACCGCACCAAAGGGGAGGAGAGAGATGGCCATAGCTTCCTTCTTCAAAACATTTTTTGTAACGTGGATGTATGCAGAGGATGAACTTCACTAGCATATATGGTTTCAGGTTCTTGGAGATTTCAGTAAATACTTCAATTATATTCAATCAAGTTTACACCCTGAGAAATAAAATTCAGTGGCTAATTTAGTTGCAGGTTTGGCTGATGGTTCTCTGGTGGTACCTATTGCAGATGGGACTCAGTGCACGTACGTAAAGGAAGATGAAACCAGACTAGAAATTAGAGCAAAATCATGTGCTTCCATAGGGATGCACATCCTGCATCTCCTTGGCTACAGCAATCATGGTTTTCTATACAGTGTTATTGGTAACGAATAGTACCAAGACTAGTACCACAAGCCAAACTCTGGCTGATATCTTTGGGTTTTACATTCTGACTGCATTTCTGATTGCTGGCTTTTCATAGCTGTAGGGAAAGGATTGCCAGTTAAGCATACCTTTAGAAGATCGAAGACATCGTCTGCATCCAGCCGGTAATCACAGAGGCGGTGCAGGATCTCCACCCGTGTGCGAAGAGGCAGGTCCTGGAAACTGGCTTCCCTCAGAGGGTTGGGCTTCCCTTCCTCGAGCTCCCAGCGGTAGTTGATGATGTCCTCTAGGTAGCTGTGGAATGTCTGAGGCCTAGACCAGGGCCCCAAACACAAAAATACATTAATATAACATATAGGATGGTTGGGAGAAGGAGAGAGACAGAGAACTCATGATCTGACAGCTGACAGGTTTTTGTTTGTTTGTTTGTTTTTTTATACAGACAGGGTCTCGCTCTGTCATCCAGGCTGGAGCATAGTGGCACGATCTCAGCTCACTGCAGTTCTCCTGGGCTCAAAAGATTCTCCCACCTCAACCTCCCAGGTACCTGGGACCACAGGCATGCACCACCACACCCAGCTAATCTTTGTATTTTTTGTAGAGACAGGGGTCTCCCTACGTTGCCCAGGCTGTTCTCAAACTCCTAGGCTCAAATGATGCGCCTGCCTTGGCTTCCCATAGTGCTGGGATTACAGGTGTGAGCTAACACACGTGGCCCAGCTGACAAATTCTGCACAGAAAGCAGAAATGAAAAACAGTAATAGGAAGTCCCTCATGAAGGTTCACCCTACTTACATGGATATTGTGTTTTGTCAACTATCAAGGAAGATAAATACATAAAGAGGGTTTTTCACAGAATAGGTTGACTTTAAAGCCCAAATAGCACATTCTGGTGGAATGGGTAAAAGCATAATCAAATGTGTAGGCTATGAAGCTGAGGCAAAAGTCTTACCCTCTGCATGTACAATTGAAGACACTACACGGTTCAGATAGTACAAAGTTGGGTTTATGACATAGGTGGCAAGAAGAAAAAAAAAAGAAACTTGTAGTTGGCCTAACCTAATTTATATTTCAGGTTAAAATAAAAAGGCGGAAACTCCTCCAGAATACAAATGGCTACACAGATATGCAACTATAATTTTATATTCTATTATACATGAACTTTAAGTTACGCTATATAACACTGCATTCTAAATTTTTTTTTCTTTGATTCTTTTTCTTTTTTTTTTAAGATGGAGTCTCCCTCTGTCGCCCAGGCTAGAGTGCAGTGGCGCGATCTCAGCTCACTGCAAGCTCCGCCTCCTGGGTTTACGCCATTCTCCTGCCTCAGCCTCCCCAGTAGCTGGGACTACAGGCGCCCGCCACCACTCTCGGCTAATTTCTTTCTGTATTTTTAGTAGAGACAGGGTTTCACCGTGTTAGCCAGGACGGACTCAATCTCCTGACCTTGTGATCTGCCCACCTCGGCCTCCCAAACTGCTGGGATTACAGGTGTGAGCCACCGTGCCCGGCCTTTCTTTGATTTTTCATAGAGATGGGGTCTCACCACGTTGCCCAGGCTGGTCTTGAACTCCAGGGTTCAAGCAATCCTCCCATGTCTGTATATTAAAATTTGAAGACAGTTTTTCTACAGAGAACATTTAAGACACCTAGATGGCAATTTAAATTTTTTCTTCGGTAGAGTCTGGCAATCCTATAATCACATTAAATATATTTTTTACCATGTGAGGTCTCACTATATTGTCCACGCTGGACTCAAAACTCCTGAGCTCAAGCAATCCTCCCACCTTGGTCTCCGGAGCATCTGGACTACAAGTGCATCTTACCACATCCAGGTGCAAATGCATTTTTTTTTTTTTTTGAGACGGAGTCTTGCTCTGTCGCCCAGGCTGGAATGCAGTGGCATGATCTCAGCTCACTACGAGCTCCACCTCCCGGGTTCACACCATTCTCCTGCCTCAGCCTCCCAAGTAGCTGGGACTACAGGCACCCGTCACCACACCCAGCTAATTTTTTGTATTTTTAGTAGAGATGGGGTTTCACTATGTTAGCCAGGATGGTCTCGATCTCCTGACCTTATGATCTGCCTGCCTCGGCCGCCCAAACTGCTGGGATTACAGGATTTTGGCCACACCTGGCTTTTTTTTTTAATGGAGTTTTGCTCTTGTAGCCCAGGCTAGAGTGCAATGGCGTGATCTTGGCTCAACCTCTGCCTCCCGGGTGCAAGTGATTCTCCTGCCTCAGCCTCCCGAGTAGCTGGGATTACAGGTGCCCACCCCATCATGCCTGGCTAATTTTTGTATTTTTAGTAGAGACAGAGTTTCACCAATTTGGCCAGGCTAGTCTTGAACTCCTGACCTCAGGTGATCCGCTTGCCTCAGCCTCCCAGAGTGCTGGGATTACAGGTACGAGCCACTGCACCCAGCCATGCATTTTGATTAGTACCTAAATGTGCCTTGCAGTAATAACGAGCTGTTTGTTAGATGGTTATTTTACATCTCAACTATTAAGAATCAAGATCTAAATTACCTCATGCTTGATGTGAATTTTTTTTCTTATTAATAAGCAAAGAGG
The DNA here is from genome assembly GCF_001698545.2 of Rhinopithecus bieti. NCBI lineage: Eukaryota > Metazoa > Chordata > Mammalia > Primates > Cercopithecidae > Rhinopithecus > Rhinopithecus bieti. Next base: position 813,679 of record NW_016810099.1, read on the forward strand.
CCTAAAGAAGTTATTGATATCATTTTAAAATTAGGCATATACCATGTTGACATTTTAAAATTAGGCATATACCATGTTGACTTATAATCTATGACAGTTATATTTGTAGCAAAGTGAAAGGAAATATTTGTGGGAAAAATTAAGAAGGCTTAGGCAAATAAGAAATTAAACAGTTTGCTTTTTCAAAGAGGGAAGAAACGTCTTCCCCTACTATTACTATCTTACTGGGGAAAATGTGAGTATGGCAGCTTTATCAAAATGCAGCATAATAGTTCTAGCAATCAGGGCTCTCACAAATTTCACTGGACTGCAGCATTCACATTCCGCACACAAGCACTGGCCAGTAACAAGTGCTTGAACCTTGCAGGGTTTGGACTGGCCGCCCCTCTCCATTGTTTGTGAAGTTGCTGTCATCCCTTCCGGAGTGAGGAGCCGGGTAAAGAGTAGTTCAAACTCACATTAAAATAGAGACAGCACTGTAATGGTGAATTTGAAAATGAAAAAGTTTGGCCGGTCGTGGTGGCTCACACCTGTAATCCCAGCACTTTGCGAGGCCAACATGGAGAAACCCCGTCTCTACCAAAAATACAAAATTAGCTGGTTGTGGTGGCACATGCCTGTAATCCCAGGTACTCGGGAAAGCTGAGGCAGGAGAATCGCTTGAACCCAGGAGGCAGAGGCTGTGGTGAGCCAAAATCACGCCATCGCACTCCAGCCTGGGCAACAAGAAACGCCATCTCCCAAAAAAAAAAAAAAAAAAAAAAGAAAAAAAAAAAAAGAAAAGAAAATGAAAAGTTTTTTTTTAAAAACTGCTTTTTTAGTAGCCAGAAGTGTGAAGAAGGCAATTATCCTTTGGCAATAAATCTCTATCTACCGCATGCTTTCGAGAATTTCTAATGTACACCAAGTTCCCCAAACACTAAAGTCTGTTTTTTCCTGCAATAAAACAAAACATAGAATCTGAAATCTGTATCATTTCACCAGAACAGCAGCTTCACTTGAGGATGTGCAGAAGATGCTGGGCCAGGGAGCGAGACCTTTCTTACTCCAATGTGAGGCTGAGAAAGTACAGGCACACCAGCCCAACAGACACTGCCTGTGAATCCACAGTGCTGCTCCTTTAGCCTCCAATCTGTCTGGAAGCCTTACTTGTCTCAAACAATTCCATGTTTGAGATTCCTTCCCAACAGGCCTATTGTCCTACTCAGTTTAAATTATATCACTTTTGCTAAAAGCTTTAAGGCATCTATCTCCATGCCACCTTACCTAGGAGACACCTGAGGGCCTATAATCCAAGACAATTCCATTTCCTTATATGTAGATCAACCTTCTCCTAGAAATCCACGTCTCCTTTTAAACATCCGAAAGTGAAAGGGGGAAAAGCTCTTGAAGGCAAAGGTATTAGCTAAGGGTGATCTGAAATAAAAAGGCTTCGGGAAGCTGAAAATCAGGCTAATTCTTTTCATTTAGTGGTTCTTCATCTTCCACAGGACAGAAAACACTTAGGAATTTGATAAAGACTGCATACTTTCTCCCCCAGAAAAATGAGCACACAATTTTGCATGTACTTCCAGGTTTTACTACTTAAAGGAAAAAGAGGCCGGGCACAGCAGCTCACGCCTGTAATCCCAGCACTTTGGGAGGCCGAGGTGGGCAGATCACTTGAGGGCAGGAGTTTGAGACCAGCCTGGCCAACATAGGGAAAGCCTGTCTCTACCAAAAATATGAAAATTAGTCAGGCATGGTGGTACGCGCCTGTAATCCCAGCTACTCGGGAGGCTGAGGCAGGAGAATCACTTGTACTTGGGAGGAAGAGGTTGCAGTGAGCTGAGACTGCACCACTGCACTCCAGCCTGGGCGACAGAGCAAGACTCTGTCTCAAAAATAAATAAATAAATAAATAAAAATAAAAATAAAATAAAATAAAAAATAAAATAAAATAAAGGAAAGGAAAAAGAGAACAGTGGCACTGTGCTGCTAAAAACTAATGTGTACATATACATATATTTTTTTTTT
>NW_016810099.1:816244-846843 GCF_001698545.2 Rhinopithecus bieti
GCGCCCGGCCATATTTTAAGCTTCTCAAGTTTAGATTACCTGGAACATTCATTCACTTACTCATCCATTCATCTCAGTGCAGTTCCCTCTTAATGACTTAGTAACTCTCATCATTCTGAAATTATCTTGAACTATAATAAAACATTTCATTTAAATATAGTAATGCAAAGATCAAACCAAACGGAATTTCTCAGAACAGCAAGGTCTGTTTTATTTCTTGTCTAGGAAAAGTTCCAAATACTATTAAATGACCCATTTTCGCATTAATTTTCCATCCTACAAAACAGCAGTAAAGACCACTGGCTATTATTCAGCCTCCTGTGAGGGAAGAGATGAGACTGGCTCTTAATTACCTCTTTTCTTTTCCCCCTGTGGGCGACGGAGTAAGAGAGAGTGAAAATAAGAATGAGTCAACAACCTTTCCAAATTCTTAAAGTTAGCCATTTCTTAGAGGCCCAGCAGAGAATTTCTCAGCTCGCTCCAGACAGAACGAGCTTCTACTGCTGAGACCAAGGATGGCACGACCTGATTCAAGTGTTCCAGCAGAAGCCTCTGCCGGCTGGAACTGGTAGAATTCCTCACTGTGCAGGACAATACATTTTCAATATCTGTACCCTGTTTAGGGAGATCACAAGAAGAAGGCTCTTAAGTCGTTTGAGGCATGTGTTAGGGACATGAAAGGGCAGCCATGGTCTCTCTACAGGGGAGCAATAAGGGTATGGCACCAGGCTTCCCAGAATGGAGATAAGATGAAAAATCAAACTGCGTTCTCCTACTTGCTACAATTTGTGAAGCAAATGAAATACATGTACACACAGGCCACATACGATATGAGTACTGGATTGAGATAAATATTCTGGTTCTAGTAGTAAAGCAGCAAGTAAAAGATTCTGTACCAATACTTGATAAAGCATCTATTCTCGAAGCTTATAAGACCAGGCCAAGGTCGGGCGCAGTGGTTCACGCCTGTAATCCCAGCACTTTGGGAGGCCAAGATGGGCAGATCACGAGGTCAGGAGATCGAGACCATCCTGGCTAACATGGTAAAACCCCATCCCTCCAAAAAAAAAAAAAAAAAAAAAAAAAAAAAAGCCGGGCGAGGTGGCGGGCGCCTGTAGTCCCAGCTACTCGGGAGGCTGAGGCAGGAGAATGGCACGAACCCGGGAGGCAGAGCTTGCAGTGAGTGGAGATCGAGCCACTGCACTGCAGCCTGGGCAACAGAGCCAGACTCTGTCTCAAAAAAAAAAAAAAAAAAAAAAGAAAAGAAAAGAAAAGAAAAAAAGAAAAGAAGGGAAGGTAGATGGAACACATCAACTGATGCGTTCATCACCAGGGCAAAATAATTAAAATAACAGTTCTTCTTCCCTAGGGCTGTAGAATAGCTACTATATTCAACATACTAAAATCAACATGAGAGCCAACGTAAGTTAAAATCATGGCTATTTCAAATTAAAGGAAAATACGGTTAAGTCAAAATCTATGCAAAACATTATCTTTGCCTAGAGAAACATGTATATAATACACATTCTTACATGTGTTTATGAATGTTTATGCTGGGTAACCAAGAAAGTGAATAAACCCCAAATTTATCTCTAAAATGATAAAGGCTTTTTTTTAATGGAACTTAAATACTGTACAGATGAAGTGAGAAGTCTCAAGTATCATGTATAAGGCATGAAGAGGTACAATAAAAATTCTGAATAGCTCTGGATAATTTAAGGATATACAGTTTGCTCTACAACTGCTAAACACACACACACACACACACACACACACACACACACACACGAACAAGAAGCCAATAGTGGAAATAAAGTGATACACTTTAAAAAAATTCACGTGCCTAAAAGAAAGCATTGAAGGACCAACAAAGGAACAAAAAGCAGAAAGCAGCAGAGAAGTTTTTCAACCTTAGCCACTTGGGAAATGCATGCCAAAACCACAATGAGGTACCACCTCATGTCCACTATAATGGTGGACGTCAAGAAACATAGAGTGACAAGTGCTGACCAGGATGCAGAGACACGGAGTCCTCACACACGGCTGGTGGGAAGGCTAAGTGGTGCAGCTGCTGCAGAAGTTTCGCCAAGTTGCACTGAACTACCAACTGGTCCAGCCACTCCAACTCCTAGACGTACACCCCAGAGAAAGGAAAACACACATACACACAAAAACTTGCACACAAATGTTCAAAGCGGCAGAATTCATAAGAGCCAAAAAGTAAAACCTGCATACATGCCCATGAACTGAAGAATAAAGTGTGTATCCACACAATGAAGTATTATTTGACCATAAAAAGGAATGAAGTACTGGTTCACGCTACAACATGGTTAAAACTTCAAAAATAGCTCTAAGTCAAAAAAACCACATACAAAAGGACACTTCCCATATGGCTCCAGTCACAAGATGGGCCTACAACATTGAAACCTGTGGAGACAGTAAGGAGAATAGTGATGCTGGGAACTGGGGTGGGGAGAAACAGGGAATGATTGCTAATGGGTACAAAGTGCCTGCTGTAGGGTAATGGAAGTATTCTGCAATTAGATAGTGGTGATGGTTGCACAATTTTGTGAATACATAAAAACCAATGAATTGTACACTTTAAAAAAACATAAGGAGGCCCAGCGTGGTGGCTCATGCCTGTAATCTCAGCACTTTGGAAGGCTGAGGAGGACAGATCACGACATCAGGAGTTTGAGACCAGCCTGGCCAATATGGTGAAACCCTGTCTCTACTAAGAATACAAAAAAAAAAAAAAAAAAAAAAAATTTGGCCAGGTATAGTGGCAGTCACCTGTAATCCCAGCTACTCGGGAGGCTAAGGCAGGAGAATCGTTTGAACCTGGGAGGTGGAGGTTGCAGTGAGCTGAGATCATACTATTGCACTCCAGTCTGGGCAACAGAGTGAGACACCATCTCAATAAATAAATAAATAAACAAATAAATAAATAGATAGATAGATATAGACAGACAGACAGATTAAAAGGACAGAAAATGATCTAGCAGGCAGAGTGAGCATGAGAAAGCTGAGGATTAACATGAGACAAAGCAGATGTGGAGACAGAGTGTCACATAAGAAGAAATGGAACGACTTCCCAGGACTACATAACAAAGCTACTGCTACACATCCAGTAACAGGACACCACAACCCTGAGACAAAATGGGCACAACTAACGGGAGAAACAGATCCACAATCAGAGAGATTTTAACACTGGCTTCACATTAACAGACCAAACACACACATACACAAACAGTAAGGAATGGATCTCAACAGTATTACCACTAACATACTACATCACTAATTTAAATAATACACTTTCGGATCACAGAAGAAATAAAGGAGAACATGTTTTAAACGATAATATAAACATCAAAATTCGCAGGATGCAGCCAACCATAGGTTAGAAGGAAATTGAAAAGTTTTTTTAGGGTAAATTTATAGCACTAAATGCCTGTTATTTGAAAAAAAGGCTCAAAAACAGTACTCTAAAGAAGCAAAAAAAAAAAAAGCAAGCTAAAGTCAAAGTAAATAGAAGAAATAAAAAAATCAAAAAGAAGCAAAGCAAAGAGTAAAGAAAATTAATAATATAAAACAGTTCCTTAGTAAACATTAAAAAAGTTGATAACGCCTATAATTCCAGCACTTTGGGAGGCTGAGGCTGGAGGGCAACTTGAGGCCAAGAGTTCAAGACTAGCCTGGGCAACATATCAAGACCTGTCTCTACAAAAAATTTGCTTTAAATAAGCAGGGTGTGGTGGCACATACCTATAATCCCAGCTACTCAGGAGGCTGAAGCTGGAGGATTGTTTGAGCCCAGGAGGTCAAGGCTGCAGCGAGCTATGATCATATCACTGCACTCCAGCCTGGGTGACAGAGTAGGAACCCTGTCTCAAAAACGTCAATAAATAAATAAAATAAACATCGCTAATTTAAAAGAAGTAAAACACTTGGCCAAATATTTCACCAAGAAAGACATATACAAATGTATGGTAAGCATGTGAATAACCACTCCACATTACTAGTCATGGGGGAAATGGAAATTAAACCCACAATGAACTGCCACTTTAAACACAATAGGATTAGTAAAATTAAAAACAACAGATGTTGGCAAAGACAGGAAGCAACTAGGCCTGATGAGGGGGCTCACGCCTGTAATCCCAGTGCTTTGGGAGGCCGAGGCAGGTGGATCACCTGAGGTCAGGAGGTCAAGACCAGCTTGATTAACATGGTGAAACCCATCTCTACTAAATACAGAAAATTAGCTGGCGCATGCCCGTAATCCCAGCTACTTGGAAGGCTGAGGCAGGAGAATCACTTGAGGCGGAGGTTGCAGTGAGCAGAGATAGCACCACTGCACTCCAGCCTGGGCAACAAGAGCAAAACTCTATCTCAAAAATAAATAAACAAAAATTTAAAAGATACGAAGAAACGGGACTGTTCGGATATTGCTAGTGGAAATGTAAATGTTGCCAAGTGCTTGGAAAATAATTTCAGTTTAAGTCAAACATACTTTTACTATGTGACCCCCCCCCCAAGCAATTCCCAGGAGAAATGAAAGAAAGTGCACACAACCATTTGTATGCAAATGTTCACAGCAGCTTCATTCATAATAGCCTCAAACTGGAAGCAATCTAAGTGCTCATCACAAGAACAGATTAAATAAATTGTGATATATTTTTCACTAGATACAATTTAATCCCCCACTCCCCTCAAAGGAATAAACCCCTGATACAAACAACGGCATGGGTATCATACACGCATTATGTTAATGAAAGAAGCTGGTGAGAGCTAATTTCACACTGTGTGATCCCATTCATACACTTCTAGAACAGGTTAGGCTCCAGCTATCGCGATAAAAATGACATCAGTGGTTGCCAGGTGTACATTGTAGGTATGGGGAAGACTGACTACAAAGGAAACTTTCTGAGAAGATTTCCTTCATAGGAGAGTGACTATGTGGTGCACTCATTTGTCACAAAACACTGGCCTATTTTAATAAAGACATAATGAACGTACTTAACAGAAGTATTGCGATTTCCAAAAAGATGACAGGTATTTCTGTAAAGAGAACCCCAAACACTCAATGTTTATTTATAAGTTACCTAAACTAGGGAATCTATTGTGCAACGCTAGATCCATAATTAAAAATTAAATGAGGCTGGGCGCAGTGGCTCACACCTGTAATGCCAGCACAGGCCAAGGTGGGCAGATCACTTGAGGTCAGGAGTTTGAGACCAGCCTGGCCAACATGGTGAAACCCAGTGTCCACTAAAAAATACAAAAATTCACAGGCCGTGTTGATGTCCACCTTAATCCCAGCTACTTGGAAGTAGAGGCAGAGGCAGGAGAATCATTTGAACCCGGGAGGTGGAGGTTGCAGTGAGTCAAGATCAAGCCATTGCACTCAAACCTGGGAGACAAGAGCGAGCGAGGCTTCTCTCAAAAAAAAAAAAATTAAATTAAATGAAAAACTAAATATACGATGTTGATGAATTACGGTTTAAGAGTGTAAGCCACAGGACAGTGGGGAAAGACCATACTGAAGCAAAAATCAGTTTGCATTCTATAGAGAGCACTCTACTAAAGATGTACTGACGAAAGGAAAAACATTTTAGCAGTAAGTATCATCATCATGAGTATTTAATGAAAATATTTTACGCTGCTTAAACCGTAGCTCAAAATACAGTTTGATTCAATCGCAGCTTTACTTTGACAGTGAAGAGCAAACCAGAAGTTCCTATTTTCCACCCAGCGCTCATTTTGCCAGGCTACTTCCCAATGGAAAACAAAGGTGCTGAAAGAGCCACTAAATTCTTATTTTTTATTGACACAGGACCATAAAACTCACTGACCAGATTTGCAGTTCCACAGATAATATAGAAGAAAAAGTATGTAGTGTTGCAAAGAATGTTAGTATCAAATCAAAACTCTGCTTAAGTTTTATATTGAAAGAGAAAGGCAAAGATTGGTCAGAAATGAAGAATCCAGTTTTCACCATTGAGCTGAAAACCAGAACGTGAGCAATGCCTTAGATTAGTGACCTTCCAGTGAAGTCCTGGACCAGCAGCGTGCAACATCAGCACCACCCAGAACTTGCACAGAATGCAAATTCCCAGGCCCCACCCAAGCCTACCGAATTAAATGCGGGTGCGGCCCAGTGATATGTGTTTTAACCACCCTCGGGTGATTGTGCTGTAAGGTTGGACAATCACCACCTTCCAGGTTATCGCTTGTGCTTATTCACACCTTCTGTCTTCTTCCTGCTTACCAGGTCTAATAACTTTCCTGAATTGCGACAAGCTTTCTCTTGATCTTCTTTGTACGTTTTCCACATATATGTATCCTTATTTGGTTCTCCTTGCCTTACACTTAAAAGAATATGTCATTGGTGTATACGCTTCTGTGACTCGCATTATTTGCCTAACATTCTTTCTTACGGCCTAGTTTTCCTGGGAGAATGCACAGCTGTGGTAAGGCCTGCCCTCAGCTCCTCAGGGCCACCCGTGTTCCCAGCCACGTGGGCTTTCCCAGTGGCTGCTGCTTCATCCAAGCCACAAGGGGTGTCTCCACAGTGGGGCAGTGAACACGAGCATGTGCCTGACATGCCCCCAGTGCCGTGTCACATACGGGAACACAGGGCTCCCAGCATCATGGTGGCCTCCTCGGAATCCAGCTGCCATGCCCCATACCCAGTAAAATACCACTTTATTTTGGCAGCAAAATGAACAAATTCCTGAAAATCATTTGAATTGAGACTTTATTCTCAGTGTCTCTCAGGCTTATACCAGTTTTGTTTTGCCTTCGTTTCCTCAGGTAAACAAACTATACTCGATGATGAGGTTCCTTTTATGTCTAAGTTGTTGACTACGAACTGCAGATTGATCTAGGATTTAAAAACCCTTTTAGGCCGGGCGCGGTGGCTCAAGCCTCTAATCCCAGCACTTTGGGAGGCCGAGACGGGTGGATCGCGAGGTCAGGAGATCGAGACCAACCTAGCTAACACGGCGAAACCCCGTCTCTACTAAAAAATACAAAAAACTAGCCGGGCGAGTTGGCGGGCGCCTGTAGTCCCAGCTACTTGGGAGGCTGAGGCAGGAGAATGGCGTAAACCCGGGAGGCGGAGCTTGCAGTGAGCTGAGATCCGGCCACTGCACTCCAGCCTGGGTGACAGAGCGAGACTCCGTCTCAAAAACAAACAAACAAACAAACAAACAAACAAACAAACAAAAAAACAAACCCTTTTAGATGGGCACGGTGGTGCCTGCCTGTCATCCCAGCTACTCAGGAGGCTGAGGAGAGAGGACGGCTTGAGCCCAGGATTTGGAGGCTGCAGTCAGCTATGACTGCGCCACAGCACTCAAGACTGCGCCAAAGAGTGAGATCTCGTCTTCAAAACAAAAACAAAACAAATAAAACCCACGTTTTAAAGCAGAGGTCCACAGAAATATCTGATTTCTACTGAAATCATATAGATACTGCAGGTATTTCCAAATAGCACTTATGCTCACTGACACCTGAAGATAGTCATTTTAGGAAATTAGCTCTGCTGTTAGATGAATAAAACACTGTATTAAAAATTTCATTCTTCAATACTTCATTTTTTTTTTTCTTTTTTTGAGACAGGGTCTCACTCTGCTACCCAGGATGGAGTGCAGTGGCACAATCTCCACTGCAGCCTCCGCCTCCTGGGTTCAATCGATTCTCCTGCCTCAGCCTCCCGAGTACCTGGGACTATAGGTGTGTGCCACCGTACCCCACTAATGTTTGTATAATACTTTTTGTAGAGCCGGGGTTTCACATTTTGCCCAGGCTGGTCTCGAACTCCTGAGCTCAAGTGAGCGGCCTGCCTCAGCCTCCCAAAAGTGTTGAGATTACAGGCGTGAGCCACCACGCCCAGACAATACTTTACTATTTTTCAGTATAATTGGGTTTGGGTGTAATCTTATTTTATGATTTCAAAACATTATTTTAGATGGGGTTCACAGGCTTCCTTAGTGTGCCAAAGAGTTAAAAATCCCGCGTTCAAGGAAAACCACTTTACTTACCACTTTTCTTCTATATTTCTCATTTACAGCATGGGGCTGTAGTTAGGAGCTGGAGGTCTAGGAGACAGATCTGTACCGTCTCAATTACCGGCTGTGTAACCTTGGGCAATTTATTTAACCTCTCTGTGCCTCAAATTCCTCATCCTTGACGGAAGGATGGGAGAGAACTTTCTATAAGAGGGCTGTCGGAAGGATTGAGTGTTCTTGAGAAGCAGTTGGCAGCGTCCAGGACACAGAACATGCTGGCTAGTATCATTTCCAAGAGTAGATAGTGTTATGCTGTCCTCTAAGTGCAAAAACCTCAGGTTGGAGAGTACAGTTGAAAGAAAATGTGGCCTCCGTATTTCAGTTTTAAAGATTAGATTGAGTCAGTGGAATTGGAATAGTAACTAGCTTCCTAAATATAGGAGTTGGAAAATTATAGCCTGAGGGCCAAATCTGGCCTGATGTCCTTTTTGTTGAGACACACTTTCATTTTGTCGCAGAGGCTGGAGTGTCGTGGTGTGATCTCGGCTCACTGCAACCTCCGCCTTCCGGGTTCAAGCAATTCTCATGCCTCAGTCTACCGAGTAGCTAAGACTACAGGTGAGTACCACTACACCCAGCTAATTTTTGAAGTTTTAGTAGAGATGTGGTCTCGAACTCCTGACCTCAAGTGATCTGCCCACCTCGGCCTCCCAAAGTGCTGGGATTACAGGCGTGAGACGTTGCACCAGACCCCTTTAAAACAAAACAAACAAAAAAGAGCCTGTAATTATGCTTTTATATTTTTTAATGGCTGGGGAAAAAACAAACAAACAAACAAACAAACAGAAAAACAGTCTTTCCTGGCAGGTGAAAATGATATAAAAGTCAAACCTCAGCGGTTAGAAAGTTCTAATAAAACACAGTCACTATTAGTTTTTCTGTATCACCTATGGCTGCTTTCATAGTGACAGAGCTGGGTAGCTGCAACACAGGGCCTAAAATATGACGTGGGTGTGCGCCTGGAATACTAGTTACTCAGGAGGCTGAGGCAGGAGGACTGCTTGAATCTAGACGTTCGAGGCTGCAGTGAGTTACGACTGGCCCAGTGCACTCCAGCCTGGGGAACAGAGTGAGACTCTGCTGGGAGTGAGGGCCTACAATAGTCACGCATTGCTTAACAGAAGGGATATGTTCTGAGAAATGCATGGTTAGGTGATTTTGTTGCTGTGGAAACATCATAGTGTATTGAAATACACCTAGATGGTACAGCCTACCACACCTAGACTAGACAGCACAGCCCACTGCTCCTAGGTTATACCCCGATACTGCAGCTGACTGTACTGAATACGGTAAGCCACCGTAATGGAATGTTAAGGATTTGTGGATTCAGACACATTTAAACACAGAAAAGGCACAGCAAGGACATGGTACAAAAGATTTTAAAAATGGTACATCTGTATAAAGCACGTGTCATGAGTGCAGCCTGCGGAACTAAACCTGCTGTGGGTGAATCAGTAACTGAGTAGTAAATGAATGTGAAGGCTTGGTACATTGGTACATGACTGTACTTCACTATAAACTTTCTAAATGCTGTAAACTTAGGCTATACTATGTTTGTTTTAAAAAAATCCTTTTCTTCAATAATATCTTTAGCTTACTATGACATTTAAAAATTTCGAACTTTTAACTTTTTTTTTTTAGACGTAGTCTCGCTCTGTCGCCCAGGCTGGAGTGCAGTGACCGGATTTCAGCTCATTGCAAGCTACGCCTCCCAGGTTCACGCCATTCTCCTGCCTCAGCCTCCCGAGTAGCTGGGACTACAGGCGCCCGCCACCTCGCCTGGCTAGTTTTTTGTATTTTTTAGTAGAGACGGGGTTTCACTGTGTTAGCCAGGATGGTCTCGATCTCCTGACCTCGTGATCCGCCCATCTCGGCCTTCCAAAGTGCTGGGATTACAGGTGTAAGCCACCACACCCGGCCAACTTTTAACTTTTTGATTCTTTTGTAATAACAGCTTAAACATTTTTTAGAGCTATATAAAAATATTTTTTCTTTTTTTTCTTTTCCTGCTCTGTAGCCCTAGCTAGAGTGCAGTAAGGACCATAGCTCACTGCAGCCTCCAACTCCTGATCTTCCCACCTCAGCCTCCCTAGTAGCTTAGACCCCAGGCATGCACCACCATGTCCAGCTAATTATTTTATTTTTATTTTTTAGTAGAGACGGGGTCTTGTTATGTTGCCCAGCTAATTCGTTTTATTTTTTAGTAGAGATGGAGTCTTGCTATGTTGCCCAGGCTGGTCTCGACCTCCTGGCCTCAAAATGTCCTCTCACCTCATCCTCCCAGAGTGCTGGGATTATAGGCATGAGCCACTGTATGGCAGCCTTCTTTATATCCTTATTCTATAAGCTGTTTTCTATCATTGAAATTTTTTATTTTTTACATTTGATCTTTTTTGTTCAAAATGAAGACAAAAACACACACATCAGCCTAGGCCTACACAGGGTCAGGATCATCAATATTACTGTCTTCTGCCTCGACATCTTGTCCCACTGGAACGTCTTCAGGGCAGTAACATGCATGGTGCTGTCATCTCCTATAACAATGCCTTCTTCTGGAATCTCTTCTGAAGGACCTGCCTGAGGCTGTTGTGTATTATAGACAAAACAGCTAGGCCAGCCTTGGTGGCTCACACATGTAATCTCAGCACTTTGGGAGGCTGAGGCAGGCAGATCACTTGTGGTCAGGAGTTCAAAACCATCCTGGCCAACATGGTGAAACCTTATCTCTACCCCAAAATAAAGAAATTAGATGGGCCTGGTGGTACACGCCTGGAGTCCCAGCTACTTGTGAGGCTGAAGTGGGAGGATCGTTTGAACCCAGGAGGTGGAGGTTGCAGGGAGTCAAGGCTATACCACTACATTCCAGCCTGGATGCCAGAGACCCCGTCTTAAAAAACCTAAACGAAACTAGAAGGAATACACTCTAAAATAATGATTAAAAGTACGGCATAGTAAATACAGAAACCAGTAAGAGTTGTTTACTGTTAAGTATGACATAGTGTACATGACTGTATGTGCTATGTCTTTATGTGACTGGTAATACACTAGGTTTGTTTACACCAGCATCACAACCATGTGAGTAATGCATGTGCATGTTACAAGGGCAACGATGTCTCTAGGGGACAAGAATATTCATCTCTATCACAACCTCGTGTGACCACTGTCGTATATGAGGTCTGCCACTGAACAAAATGACATTACGTGATGCACGCCTGTATTGACTATCTGGCCCTTTACAGAAAACATTTGCTGGCCCCTGTTCTAAAACATGCAAACCACAATGGAAAAGGATACGGGAAGTTGCTTGAGTCAAAACCTGTTTTCTGCCGAGCCTTTGGAGGAACTAGGCATAGTGTTTCTATACATGATGATTACTCTCATTAATCATTTCATTTAATCCTCATAATAACTGAATACTGTCATTAATTCCATTTTATACATGAGGCAAATTATGCATTAAGAAATTAAGTTCCTTTTTTTTTTTTTTTTTTTTTTTTTTTGAGATGGAGTCTCTCTGTCGCCCAGGCTGGAGTGCAATGGAGCAATCTCAGCTCACTGCAACCTCTGCCTCCCGGGTTGAAGCAATCTTCCCACCTCAGCCTCCTGAGTAGCTGGGACTACAGGTGTGCACCACCACACCTGGCTAATTTTTGTATATTTAGTAGAGACAGGGTTTTACCACGTTGGCCAGACTGCTCTCGAACTCCTGACCTCAAGTGAACTGTCAGTCTCGGCCTCCCAAAGTGCTGGGACTACAGGCATGAGCCACCGTGCCCAGCTGAAATCAAGTAACTTTTTTAGCGGCATATAACAGCTTAGTCTTGGAGGCATAACAAGTAAACATTTACTGATCCAAATTTCTCTTTCTTCACAATGAGATCAAAGTAGAACTGCAGGCAAGAACGAGTGTCCGTTCACAGTAGCTGCGTGTGGGAGCTCACTGGCTGGACAGCGTAACCATCACTTTAGGCAATTCCCTTCAGGGAAAAAAGTCAAATAGACTGTAGTGTTCTTTCCTGTCTGGGTTCTCCATTACACAGGTGTGTTCAGTTTGTGAAAATTCATTGAGCTGTAGAATTAGGAAATGAGCACTCTTCTATGTTTCTGTGTGTTTGTGTGTGTGTGTGTGTGCATATTATACATGAGTAATAAGTTTCAAGATGACTGCTGTCACCTGGTACCTTGATCATACCCCTGTAAACCGTCTTGAGCTAAATACACCCAGTCGTGGTTTGCCCAGGTTCCTGACCCATAGAAATTGTAAGATTACAAATTTTTGTAGTTTTAAGTTGCTAAGTTTTAGGGTAATTTGTTACTTAACAGTGGATAACTAATACAGTCTGAAGTAGACACGAATATTAACACTGAAAAGAGAGACAGATAATAATCCTAGAAAGTCAAAAGAGTATTAACTTAAGAAAAAAACCAACGTCAATAAACTGCAAATTAAAGACAGATATAGGGATACGGTATTCTATTATTTAATAAATACTTGTAGGGGCAAGGCACAGTGGCTCACACCTGTAATTCCAGCACTATGAGAGGCCAAGGCAGCAGGATCACTTGAGACCAGGAGTTCAAGACCAGCCAGGGGAACACAGACTTTGTCTCTACAAAAAATTGTTAAAAATCAGCTGGGAATGGTGGCGTGGTCCTGTACTGAGCTATTCAGGAGGCTGAGGTGGGAGGACTGCTAGAGCCCAGGAGGTCGAGGCTACAGTGAGACAGGATCCTGCCACTGTACTCCAGCCTGGGTGAAAGAGCAAGATCCTGTCCAAAAAAAAAAAAAAAGAAAGAAAGAAAGACTATATTGCAGAGATGTCAATTTTGCCCAAATTTCTTCAGAAGTTTGATTCTAGTTAGAATGATTAGATAAGCGGATTTCTTAAAGAACATGACATAACTTTGTAACCGCCATGTGGAAGAACAAACAAGCAGAATTAGTTAAGACCAATTTTAAACAGAAGGATGAATTAGAGGGATGAACTCTGCTATCGAGGAATATCCTATGAGAGAAAACAGCCCATATATGAAGGCTCAGTTCACAAGTCACTTTCTTACCCCAGGTTATATGCTTTGTTAATATGTGGTATTTTTATTTCTAAGCACTTACTACTGTAATTACATAACTGGCAAGTATATAATCAGTACTGTAATCATTAGTGGACCTCCCTGTCAGAACGGTGAGCTCTAAGAGACCTGGTGAGTGTTTGTGCCGCCAGTACCTACTAGTCTGTTTACAGAGGGCTCACAAGGATCACGCAAGCAGACACTCTCATGCAGTGATCATTTAAGGCTAAAACACAACCACCTCTGCGACAGGGAGCCTGGTAAAAACCTTTAAGCCTTGCTTAAAATGAAGATCTTAAATGGGCATATCTTTTGACTGAGTGAAGCACTTCCAGGAACCTGGTGAATTCTGAACAAAGCTATGCATTATAATGTTTAGAACTGCTAAAAGCTAGACATAACTGTCAGCTATCAGACTGGATTATTTGACATTTAGAGAAAATGTGGTTACAAGAAAACTGATTGCTATAATGAAAAAAAATTCCAGGTTATGAAAATGTGGAATTAAACACAAGGTATGAATCTAACAGTGCTTAAAAAATACAAACTCCCAAGTCTGCATCCTAAATAGAGAACGGAAGAAAATATTCTAAGGTATACTTTATGTGTATTTGTATTTATAAATACAACCTGGGTATCCTAGGGGGAAAAGTCGTTATACTGAGTGCAGAAGCAGTGAGTCTCCCCTAGGGAACGCAGACTTCCACCCTGAGAAAAACAGCACTGACATCTCTTTCTTCCCTTGTATACAACTTTATTGCTCATTAACAACAAGCATCATTTCCCAGCCCTAACAGACTGAATTCATTAGAACAGAAATATTGGATACTGGCTGGGCACAGTGGCTCACGCCTGTAATCTCAGCACTTTGGGAGGCCGAGGCGGGCGGATCACGAGCTCAGGAGATCGAGACCATCCTGGCTAACACGGTGAAACCCTATCTCTACTAAAAATACAAAAAATCAGCCGGGCGTAGTGTCGGGCACCTGTAGTCCCTGCTGAGGCAGGCGAATGGTGTGAACCCGGGAGGCGGAGCTTGCAGTGAGCCGAGATTGCACCACCGCACTCCAGCCTGGGTGACAGTGCGAGACAAGATCTCCAAAAAAAAAAAAAAAAAAAATTCATACCATAAACCATAACAACTTAAACCCCCTACATGGCACCAGAGGGCAAGAGCCTGGGAAACCCATTGCATCTCACCTTTTTGTGAGCTTGCCCTGTCCTACATAGACACGTAGCAAAGACATGTGTATTAAGATCAAAACAGGACGTCCTATTAGGACTCTCCTTTATTTGTCATGCATCACATTTTGCTCAAAGTCTCTACACGTCTCAAAGGCACTGGAGAGCTGTTTACACCTTGCCGTTAAGGGGTAAGGGTGCTTCAGCTGCAAGTTCATTACATCACCGCTGCTGGCTATGTAACCAACAGAAGCTACTCAAATGACAGAAACGTAATAAAAACTAGTTTTGATTTCTTAGGCAATACTTTACCAATACTGCAAACAAAATCAGAAAAAGGCAAATATAAGAAGAAGGAATTCTACACTAGTCGACTTCAATAACTGGAAAGACTGGGAAGATGGTTCAGATGAAGACAGGTCTAATTTTGATCGTTTCTCTGAGATGATGAACAACATGGGTGGTGATGAGAATGTAGATTTACCAGAAGTAGATGGAGCAGATGATGATTCACAAGACAGTGATGATGCAAAAATGCCAATTCTGGAGTAAGGAATATTGTCATCACCTGGATTTTGAGAAAGAAAAATAACTTCTCTGCAAGATTTCATAATTGAGAGAATTCCTGAGTTGACAGCTCTAAAGGCAGATGCTGTATTTGCCTACTTTAACTCATTTTCAACCTGTTTGTTTTTTAAAAGGCTTCACTAAGGGTTGATATGTACCATTGTATGGGGCAATTTTAAGTCAGGTAAGGCAATAACCTTATGCATGAACATTTCCCACTTTCATGAAGCTGTTGAGGTCCTAGGCAATTGATGTAGCTGTTGTGATAAATAAAAACATCTCACCTAAGTCTCCTTTTCTTCATAACACAGATACTGACATGATAGGAAGCTCCCAGCTTAGGGAAAGAGAACTAAATTTTAGATCATAGAACATGGATTCAAAAGTGGCTGGAACAAACTGGCTGACACCTTACTGGTAACCTGCTATTCGTGTTATCCTTCAGGATTGTTCCACTAACATTGATTTTTCAAAAAAATTACTTCACATTATTCTACGTAAGTGTTCATTTGTCAGTGTTCCAGGTGTATCTTAGCTATAACCAGAGAATGTCCTAACTTAGATGGTTTTTGAAGCCTATACATTTGGTATTGTTTGACCCTTAAGCTCTTACATCTCAGCATGGAGGACGAAGAAAGCTGTATATTGCTGGTTGAGAGTCTGTACATTTAGACCAGATTTGTATTTGCACTGTCGAGTATGGCAAATGAGTGAAAAATGTTTCATACACTATTGGATTTTTTATTTCTTTTTTTGATTCAGTTTATACCAGGGCTGAAAACCTCAATTTATGTTCATGATAGTGGGGATTGTTTAAAAAGTCTACATTCTTTCTAATAAACTGTTGGAAGACTTCAAAAAAAAAGAAATTCTACACTAAAATATGTTAGCTGGGGTATCCAAGAGTAAGCCATAGGGATTTGTGAGAATGAAATAAACTCAAAGATGATAGAATAAAAACTCAACTGTGGAATGAGCCAAACACAGCCTGGGAACTCACATGTACGTCTTCCATCTACACTGTTCCGTGATGGCTAAGGATCGGTTCCGGTTTGTCACAGGAGACAGGAAACATCACTATGGCTGGTTAATTAGTTCTCCGCGCAGGAAATGCTTAGAAAGGGCCAGGCGCGGTGGCTCAAGCCTGTAATCCCAGCACTTTGGGAGGCCGAGACGGGAGGATCACGAGGTCAGGAGATCGAGGCCATCTTGGCTAACACGGTGAAACCCCGTCTCTACTAAAAAATACAAAAAAAAAAAAAAAAAAACACAAAAAAACAAACAAACAAAAAAAACAACTAGCTGGGCGAGGTGGCGGGCACCTGTAGTCCCAGCTACTAGGGAGGCTGAGGCAGGAGAATGGCATGAACCCGGGAGGCGGAGCTTGCAGGGAGCTGAGATCTGGTCACTGCATTCCAGCCTGGGCGACTGAGCAAGACTCCATCTCAAAGAAAAAAAAAAAGAAAAGAAATGCTTAGAAAGATCAGAATTACTCACGTGATATCTCTTCGTTGATAGCAGCCCTGAAGCAGGCAGGCAATCAGGTCACTGATAAACTCCACGTCATCTCTGTGAAGAGCGGCTTCTAACTCCTGAGGGAGGGAGAGAGGGAAGTTGAGAAATCAGACAGACAGAGATTTCTTAAAATATACCGCCCCTCCCTACCGCCAGCACAAGCCCCCAAAACTGAAAGGTCCCAGTAGCGGAAGGACTTGCCAGAGATCAGCTCTGCCCTTCCTTCTGGCTACTGTGAGAAGAGGAACCAGATTCCATGTTTTCGTTTTCCTGGGGTTTTATTTCTCCCACTACTCCCTCCCCAGCCCCATTCCTCTTACCTGCACATGAGAAGAAACACACGTAACTCTTTTTGATAAATCAATTATAGCTGCATAATTAAAGAGCTTAACTCTCTGATTATACATAATCGAGTATAAATACAAACGTGCTGTACTGCTTTCTATTTTAATCGCAAAAGAGAGGAAAGGAGCGCTCATGTAATTGTTTATCAAGTATTTGTCATTCACTTAATGTTCTCAAGAGATAAACCATCTGCAACAGCTTTAAAGAACCACTATATTTTGAACGGCAAGTGTTAGTAAGCGCTAACGAGAATTTTTATTTTGGGACGCCACACCTACATGGCTGATGAAAGGTGATTGCGAGAACCAAGGCTAATCTTATATCGTTAAACAGAATGAGGTAACGTCTGTGTGAATGTCTTTGCTTTCCTTGGGGTTCAGCTTGCCTCGACACGGTATTCCAACAAGGAATTGTTTGGAAAGGGGCCACTGGACAAAAAGTGGTGGTGGGGAACTTTAGGAGATCCTATTTCCCTTCTCAACAACCCCGAAATAAGCAGGTATTTTCTTAGATGACAGAGTATTTTCTAGGTCATCAGGTCTCATATTAGAAAAGTCTGCCCACATTCTTTCAACCAGGATGCAATCTTCTGCATGCAAATCATTTCCCAAGAGTCTGCTCCCTATGGTTTGACTTGCTCATAACCAGATCAATAATCCCCAGAAAAACCAAACTTTTGACAATCTTATTAATGGTTCTGAAAAGTACGAGATGTGCATAAGATGCAAGTTCTGATTTTAACGCAATTACATGGTAGCAGACACAAAACAGGGTAGTTTGCTTCTCATATAGAAATAATATGGCTCTGGCCAGGCATGGTAGCTCACTTGAGGTCAAGAGATCGAGACCAGCCTGGCCAACATGGTCAAACCCTGTCTCTACTACAAATACAAAAATTAGCCAGGTGCGGTGGCATGCACCTGTGATCCCAGCTACTGAGGCTGAGACACAAGAATCGCTTGAACCCAGGAGGCGGCGATTGAAGTGAAATGAGATCATGCCAGCGTACTCCAGCCTGGGTGACAGAGTGAGACACTGTCTCAAACAAACAAAAAACACAAACCAATCAGTACTGGCAGGTACAGAAAGCACGCTATGGGAGCTGAGAAGAAAAAGGGTTACTTCTGCTGTGGAAGCCTGGGAGATTTCGTGAGATGGGAATTGTGACTGAGTGACAATGGGGAGAGAGGCAGGGCATGACCAGGTGCAGGAGGATATTAGGTTCAGTTTAACTATTCTGTAGATTATGTGTAGGGGAGTAATGTGAGCTGAGATTGACAGGCGATCCTGAATACCCAGCTAATGAGTTTGGCCTTTCTTCGGGAGACAATGGAGATCCACCTCAGTTTACTTCTATAGAGGAGAGGCAAAGTGAGACTAATCTAGCTGGTGTGTGTATACAAGGAATTCTAGTGGTGGAGGGTGGGAGGGGAGATGTTAGCCCAAGCAGCAGCGCAGGAGGAAGGTTCGTTCTGAAGGACTTACTAAATGAGAGAAAGGAGAAACAGGAATTCAAGATCTGCCAGAAGTAAAGGCCAGCCGAGGCGACGGAAGACTTGATCGGCTCATGTTTTAAGGTGGGCACTGGGCAAGCCTCCCAGTGACTTATAACAGAAGCGAAATCCTCAAAGCAAAAAGTCCCAGGCCATCTCATTTGATAGGAAGTCAGAATCAGTTAGAGCTGGAAATGAAACTACAGATCACATACTTCCATTCTCTCAATTTAAAGATGTAGAAACTAGCGGGGTGTGGTGGCGCATGCCTACAGTCCCAGATACTTGGGAGGCTGAGGTAGGAGGATCACTGAGCCCAGGAGTTTGAGACCAGCCTGGCCAACACAGCAAGACTCTGTCTCTTTTAGGGGAGAAAAAACAACAACAACGAGATAAAGAAACTAGTTCCAGAAAGGTTAATTGGCTTCTCCAAGGGCACTCAGCAAATCAGGGACGGAGCAGAGTGGAAACCCAGGTCACCGAGTCCAGTGTTCTTCCCACAACCAAGCTGCTCCCCCGGTCAACGTTCTCCATGCTAGAAAGGCCTGATAGTTTCTACAATTACAACCACCACCCCAACCACTGTGTCTTTTCTCTAAGCCCTCACATGTATCACTGTCCCTGGGTGGAAATCCTGTCCCTCTGCCAAACCGTACTGTATTTCTTCAGGGGAGAAACTTTACCTGCAAAGTCTTCCCAGCCAAGCTCCCCCACGCTGCTGCCACCAGTGCTCGCTGTCACTGTGGCGGCCGTCCATGCACCCCCGCACGTTTCTATGGGTCCTGTTCTGTTCCCTCCCCTGCCATCATAAACTAAGAGCACAATCGGATCGTGATGAAAGGTGCTACAATCTGCACTAACCAGTTTCTCCTAAGATTTTTTAATGCATGGAAGTACCAAATTAAATAATAAAGGCAACGCTGGAGGCTGAGGTAGGAGGATTGCTTAGAGCCAGGAGTTCAAGACCAGCTGAGCAACACAGCGAGACCCCATCTCTACAGAAATAAGTAAATAAATAAATAAATAAATAAATAAATAACAAAGGCCACATTTGAGAAGATAAGCTAAGAACTAGGAGGGTATTCCCAAGGAGAGGACTGCATAAACTTTGCCATATGGTTCATGTGGCATCTCCTCAGAGGATCGCTTTTGTTATGTGGTTTCCAGGAAATCTAATTATCTTTCTCTCCATCTCCGCCTTCTGCACACAGACATCCTCTTCTGGCTTCCACCTTTATCACGGCCATTTTCACCAGCGCTGCCTAGGTTCTAGCTACAATACTATCCTCCAAGGAGGCCAGACAAGTTTTCCACATTGTAGCAATAATGTCAGGAATGTCTTTTCTTCAGAACACAATAGAAAGTAGAATATCAGGGATGCTGGACTAACTCTTCCAAGGAGAACTGAAGAGGCTTAAATGGTCTCTGAAGGGACACACGTAGAGAGAGGAACTCTGCGTCCTTTATTAAATATTCCACCTCTTCTCCCTTACCTGTCATATTCCCCATTTCACCATCCCTGGAATATAGTAACTAACTCATGAAGTCATTAAAAACAGGGTTCAAAATGTAAAATTGCTTTTTAAATATAACTCTATGATATTACGTTTAATGTGTCAGAAGCCACCCAGAAAACCCACCAAAAAATGTGCAGGTCCAAGCTAACTTGTGACGTGATGAAGTCATTGCTGAACTTACCCCTGGAGCTCGGCAGAACTTAAAATGCAGAATCAGTAAAGATGAGAACCAAGAATAGGTGATGAACCCCTGGAGAGCAAAGCCTTTTCTCTTTCCCTTTAGTAACTATAAACCCCCGCAGTCAGTACCAAATGGATAAACCAAGGCACAGTAAACACAAGCCCTGGTCTCACCATCCTGTGATGAAATACGGAGGAAGAATGTTATATCAAAACAGCCAAGAAGGAAAGAAACAGGAAAGCTATTTTTAATCCTGCTGAATGAAAGAAATGGCCAAACAGTTAAAATGTTGGCTAATCGGTTAAAATGTCTTCCCAATATTTTAATGGGTATGGTGTTTCAGATATGCAGCTGGCATGTGGAAGATGAAAAAGTCTTGGACATCTGTTTGACAACAAGGTGAATCTACTTAATATTACTGAACTGACCACTTTACAATGTGTTTACTACAAAAAATTTTTTTATCACATTCAAAGTATCTGTTTTCAAGGGTTGTAATGATTAAATGAAGCAATGCCACACAGTAAGCGCTACATGGAAACCTTTCCCTTACAATTATTTCACCTTCCTCGCAATGATAGCTTGTGGAAAAACAGCAGAGTTATCGTTCTCAAAATTCAGAGGTTTCTGAACAACAGAAATTCAAATGCTTTTAATAACATGGCCTGCGGTGTTCATGTGCCAATAAAACTATCTGCAAGAACGATCTGGAAATCCAGGTTACTACTTACAAAGCTTTACCACTTAAGGTTTCAACCCAGAGCTTAAGTCTTAGACTACGGCAATAAGGGACTCTACTAAAAATCTCCACCCCAACCTTTTCTCTCTTTTTTCTTCTCACTTTCTCTCCTCCTCTTTTGTATTTCCTTTTCACTGTGAGCATTGAGCTGTGAGCACAGAAATCTGAACTTTGCCAAGATGCTCTGGGACAGAAGAGGAAGGGGGGGAAAAACAGCAGAAAAGACAGCTAATCAGCATAGGGCAGGGAGACCCGTTACCACTGCCCCTCTGCAGCTTCAGAGAGTAGCTGAAGGGAGTAACAGGATTTGCCGCCTTTGCAGCTGGCATCACAGCTCATTAGGGAAAAGTCTGTTCAACATCCTTCCACCTTCTCCATCCTCAACAACAAATCCTTCGAGCCGTGCAGTGGCTGCTGGGAAAAGAACTCAGAAGTGAGCAAGGGGACTAGCCCCAACCTCGCACAGCAGCGGGAAGAAGCAGAAGAAACAGGGCCTTTACCATACCTCTTAAGAAAAGCAGTTAACCATTCTGCACTTCGTAAAGTCCTGCCTGCCTCATACACGAAGATAATTTCCAGACTGGAGACAGTCAGGTGACATATGCAGGATATTGCTAAATGCCTTTATTGTAACCCTAACAACCCACTTAATACACCTTTTCTTAAATAACATTACAGGTACCTTTTCTTGTTTGATGTGTTTCTAATCCTTGTATACATTTTCATTAATCTTTTGCTAAAAGGGTAGTAAAGACAGAAAGTCTTTTCTTCAACTTCTGATTAAGGATCGAGATCACAGATTTGCACTACTGCCATTCGGTCACCGCAATTCCTTTGAGTGTATTTAAGGTAGGGGAAAATGTTTAAAGAAAAAAAAAAATCATGTTTGTTGTATTTTATTTAAGAGGGTTACAAATCTTCCTAATTTGCACAGGCACCAACTACTACGTAGCATCTCTGTCAAAGATCTGGCTTCGTATCGGACTCGGAACCGCGCGGACACAAAGGAGATGCAAAGCAGGCCTCTTGAAGGCCTGTCCCAGCTGCTATCCAAGAGAGAATGCCTGGAGTGTGGGCTCAGAATACAGAAAGAAAAAAAGCACACTGGCCTCCAGAAGGCTCCCCTGACTTTGACAGCTGATGCTTTCTAACTTGGTATAAATTAATTTAATCCCAAAGGCATGCCTCATGCCAATTTACACTGTAAAGTATAAATCAGCTCAAGTGGGTATAATGGTGAGGGACCTGAAACCAGCTATATAACACTTTCAGTTGGCCAAGAGATGTATCCCAGGAGTCCCCAAAGGCTGGCCAGGTCTGTGTTGCTGCTTTGCTGCCACCATGTCATTCCTCTCAGCCTTCCATCAAACAGCTGTGTCACTGGCTCAATGCTGAGTAACACCGAAAGGAAACCAAAATAGCTCCTCCCTCAAATATGACTACAACTCTAAAATATTAGGTTAACTGGAAAATATTAATTATACCAATATATGCGTAAATCTAGAACAGGGTTTTCTGAAAACGTGTAAATTACTAAAACTGGCCCCAGAAGTTTAAAAAGGCTAAGAAGAAGCTCCTTGAGTCTTCTCCCATTAAAAAATGTCCATATGGCCAGGCGTGGTGGCTCACGCCTGAAATCTCAGCACTTTGGGAGGCTGAGGCGGGTGGATCACCTGAGGTCAGGAGTTCGAGACCCACCTGGCCAACATGGTGAAACCCTGTCTCGACTAACATGCCAAAATTAGCCGGGCGTGGTGGTGAGTGCCTATAATCCCAACTACTGGGGAGGCTGAGGCAGAAGAATCGCTTGAACCCAGGAGGCAGAGGTCGCAGTGAGCCGAGATTGCACCCACTGCACTCCAGCCTGGCGACAGAGCCAGAGTGTCTCAGAAACAAAACAAAACAAAACAAAACAACAACAACAACAACAAAAAGCTCATATTAACAATTCCTGAGCACTATGAAAGCTGGAAACTATGCAGTATGTTCTAGGTTTGATGAATCCAAGTTTGATTGTTTTTTTCTTTGTTCATAAGTCTTTGGTGTCTCCCCAATACGTAACACAAGTTCCTAGGTGACTAGAACAATTATACTAGGTAACTAGTATACTGGACACGCACGGCCAGAGACAAAATCTGGAAAAGCAGGTTCGCAGCTGACCACAGACAGCCTCAGATACCAGATAGTCACCTGGACTTCATCGCTTAGACCCCATTTTCCAGTTAGGATGTGAGTGTTCCCTGGGTTCCACGGTGTGTGGCTGGAATATAAAAAGCCAAAGGGTAAAAATGGCATAGGTTCCTAGAGACTTTGACTTTGTGTTGTTGTTGCTTGTTGTTTGGGAGGATATTTTTACCTTAAACACTTGCATGACTCTTAAAGATAAAATGAGAGGTGTCATTAGAGAATTCATGTTCAGTGCTGCTTTGGAATCTAGCTCCAGGCCTCTGAGGTTTGGAATCATCACTCTCTGCTACTAGGAGATCACTGTTGAATTAGTTGGAAATTGTGTGGGTACTGGGGAGTCACCAAAGACTTTGAACAAAGAAAAGAAAGAATAATCAAACTTGGAAGGTTAATTTGGATGTGGTCTGCAGATCACACTGTTAGGGAGAGACTGCAGGGCGAGAAGAACCCTGGTCTAGTCTGGGAAGAGGTGATGGGGCCAATGCTAGAAATGACAGCGGAAATGGAAAGAAATGATGAAAGAACAGTTTCTCAGACACACAGTCAATAGGGTTTTGCAACTAACTGTAGATGGAGAAAACGGACAAGGAAAATTTTAGTTAAGTTTTAATCCTGTCCAGGAAAAGAAAGCATTATAGTATCTTCAATGGATAAACAGAAATAGGTGAGATAAAAGATGGGTGGGGATGGTGAGTGATGCCAGAGATAAGGTCCTAGAAGTTTAACATGGGACTTCATCTTCCAATGTTCTAGGTCCGGTTGCTCTTACATGATTGTGTTCTGGTCTCCTGTGTAAGAATGATAAAAATGTATATAGACATAATTTTTTTTTTTTTTTTTTTTAACTATCTCGGCTCATTGCAACCTCCACCTCTCGAGTTCAAGTGATTCTGTAGCCCCAGCTACCCGAGAAGCTGGGACTACAGTCATGCACCACCATCCCCAGCTATTTTTTTGTATTTTTAGTAGAGACGGGGTTTCACCATGTTGGTCAGGCTGGCCTCAAACTACTGACATCAAATGATCTGCCCACCTCAGCCTCCCAAAGTGTTGGGATTATAGGCGTGAGCAGCCATGCCTGGCCCACAGAAAATTTTATATACAATTTCAGTGTGTTTGTCTGTGAGCATGGTAGGTTCCTGTGACTGAATCAATTCAATCAGCTCAGCATCTTATGGACCTGTGACAGTGGGAAGCCACACAAGCAGAAAGGCAGCCGTGTTATCTGAAGACATACTATGTGCCAGGCTCTGTGTTATGTGCTGGGGACACAAAGAAGAAAAAGAGGACCCT
Source organism: Rhinopithecus bieti (assembly GCF_001698545.2). Lineage (NCBI taxonomy): Eukaryota > Metazoa > Chordata > Mammalia > Primates > Cercopithecidae > Rhinopithecus > Rhinopithecus bieti. The sequence continues at coordinate 840,406 of NW_016810099.1, forward strand.
GCTCTCAAGTAGCAAAGATCTAGAAGGGAGGACAGGCAAAAAAAACAGTAACCTTTTTCATGCAATGTGATGGACGCCACGGCAGAGGCATGCTGCTATGAAGACAGCAACGGCTGAAAGGCCAGCAGGAGCCAGCAGGCATGCAAGAGAAGAGGGCAACGGCACAGTACTCCAGCAACATGCAGGTCACCGCCAAGGAAGAAATGCTAAGGTGAGCGTATGAATGAAGATTTCCAGACATGCTTGAAATCCAATCAAGAAGAAATCTGGAAAGGTAGGACAACTAGGAACAGCCCGGGGAGGATTATAGTGAAGAAAAGAGAATTGGATTCTTACTGAACAAAAGAATGTTATCATCAAAAGAGGATGCGCTGTATGCTGTCCATCATGGGAAAGAGGTCCCAAGATAAAGAACTGGCAGTAATCATCACCCCTGCTGGGGTAGACAGTGATGACGCACTGTCGTGGGCCAAGAACACCTCATCAGCCCTGGGAGAAATGACCCCGTCAAAACAAATGCTTTCCCTTCTGATTCTCAACTCCTAGTACTGGAAGGGTGGTGTGTGTTGAGTGGCAGGTAAACGTGAGGGCCATGAAAAGTACTGCTGGTCTCAGTGTGTCCCCCAAAGCTCAAGTACTAGAAAGCTAATCCCTAGTGCAACAGTGTAGGGAGGTGGTGCCTAACTTGGGTCTGGGGGGCCCTGAATGGATTAATGCCATATTGGGAGTGGGGTAGTTATCAAGAAAGTGGTTTCCTTTGCAAATGAGTTTTGTGGTCTTGCTCACTTCCTCTCACCTTCTCATCCTCCTGCCTCCCACCATGGGATGACAAGGTGCCACACAACAGCCCTCAGCAGATGCTGGCACTCTGATACTGGATTTTCCAGCCTGAAGAACTAGGAGAAATACATTTCTTTTCTTTATAAATTACTCAGTCTGTGATATTTTGTTATGGCAAAACAGTATGGACTAAGACAGTTATATATCCAATTTTAAATACAAGAAATAAAATTCTGAGACTTGGGACCTATGGTTATCAAGGGGCTGGGGGTTGCTGGATTTTTTGGAGACGGGGTTCTCGCTCTGTGGCTCAGGCTGAAATGCAGTGGTATGATCTCACTGCAGCCTCCACCTCCCAGGCTCAAGTGATCCACATCAGCCTCTGAGTACCTGGGACTACATGCATGCACCAACAAACTCAGCTAAGTAAAAAAAAAATCTTTTTGTAGAGATGGGATCTCACTATGTTGCCCAGGCTGGTCTTCAACTCCTGGCCTCAAACAATCCTCTTGCCTCAGCCTCCCAAAGTGCTGGGATTACAGGCGTGAGCCACCACGCCCGGCCCCAGGACCTTGTAAAAAGTGCCCCGAGGCCGGGCGCGGTGGCTCAAGTCTGTAATCCCAGCACTTTGGGAGGCCGAGACGGGCGGATCACGAGGTCAGGAGATCGAGACCATCCTGGCTAACACGGTGAAACCCCATCTCTACTAAAATACAAAACTAGCCGGGCGAGGTGGCGGGCGCCTGTAGTCCCAGCTACTCGGGAGGCTGAGGCAGGAGAATGGCGTAAACCTGGGAGGCGGAGCTTGCAGTGAGCTGAGATCCGGCCACTGTACTACTGTACTCCAGCCCAGGCGACAGAGCGAGACTCCGCTTCAAAAAAAAAAAGTGCCCCGAGTGCATCTGATGATCAGGCACATTGGGGAATCTGCTCAGGAAGTAAGCACAAGATCTCAGACCCTCCCCTTTGTTATCGCTGTGGGGCTTACCGAGTCCTGTCCTAAGGCTTTCATGGCATCTACAGATACGTTCCTCAAAGTGAGTCACCCAGCTGAGAGAGATCTCACACGTGTTCTGATTGTTCACTGGCTTCTCATAAGAGGATTATGCTGCCCATCCTCACTGACATCAGACTTGTTCATATGGCCTGCTCATGAAAATGTTCTAGCCAATGAAACATGAGTGAAGTGACATATGCCACCTCTGAGCAGAAGCTGAAATGATTATCACACTGTTCAAGTATAGCTGTTTTCCCTTTATCCCAAATAGGAACTGCTCCTTTAATCTAGAAAGCAGAAGGAAGACAGAAAGCGCAGAGTCAACAGCTGATCTGGAAAAACTTTATGGACACTCCCTCCATGTTTCTGTGGCTGCTAAGTATTGAGCTTCTAGGACTGCTTGTTACTGCAGCACAGCCACGCAAAAGCACATACAGGCACGAGGAAGAGAGAAACGCTGAATGTAAAGGGAAAAAAATGAAAGGTTTTGGCCAGGCGCAGTGGCTCACGCCTGTAATCCCTGCACTTTGGGAGGCCGAGGTGGGTGGATCACGAGGTCAGGAGTTCGAGACCAGCCTGACCAACATGTGAAACTCCGCCTCTACTAAAAATACAAGAATTAGCTGGGCGTGGTGGCATGCGCCTGTAATCCCAGCTACTCAGGAGGCCGAGGCAGGAGAATTGCTTGAACCCAGGAGGCGCAGGTTGAGGTGAGCTGAGATAGCACCACTGCACTCCAGCCAGGGCAACACAGCAAGACGCTCTCTCAAAAAAAAAAAAAAAAGGCAAGGTTTTAAGTAATAATAGCAGTTCCCATCTTGGGGACAGATAGCAGGTTTCCAATCTTTAGCTTATTTACTCTGCACAAAACCCTTTGAAGTAGGTATTAATAGCATCACTTTACAGATAACTATCTCTCACAAAATAGTTACCTTCAATCCAAATGCTTACAAAGTTTCTTCTAAGATGCTAATTCAATTGTTTTAATTTTGAGTAACAGAAATTTGCATGCTTAAAGAAATTAGGGAAATGACAATAAATAGCCTGAAACAACCTCAATCAATGCAGGTTATGGATGTTTACAGAGGTCACCTGATTGAATCCATTTTAAAAGGACGGGAAGGCCAGGCCCTCTGGCTCATGTCTGTAATCCCAGCACTCTGGGAGACCAGGAGATCAAGACCAGCCTGGTCAATATGGCAAAACTCTGTCTCTACTAAAAATATAAAAAATTAGTTGGCATAGTGGTATGTGCCTGTAATCCCAGCTACTCAGGAGGCTGAGGCAGGAGAATTGCTTAAACCTGGGAGGCGGAGGTTGCAGTGAGCCAACGAGATTATGCCACTGCACTCCAGCCTGGATGATGGAGCAAGACTCTGTCTCAAAATAATAATCTAAATAAATAAATAAAGGAGTGGGGGGGGGGTACTTTACCATGCTCAATACATGCTCTGAGGATTCAATAGCATGCGTTGTATTCTCATTTTTCAAATCACTTTAGGCAGGGTGCAGTGGCTCATGCCTGTAATCCCAGCAATTTGGGAGGCCGAGGTGGGTGGATGTTTGAGAACAGGAGTTCAAGACCTGCCTGACCAACATGGCAAAACCCTGTCTCTACTAAAAATACAAAAATTAGGCTGGGTGTGATGGCTCAGGCCTGTGATCCCAGCACTTTGGGAGGATGAGGTGGGTGGATCACGAGGTCAGGCTTTCAAGACCAGCCTGGCCAAGATGGTGAAACCCTACTAAAAATACAAAATACAAAATTACAAAATACTAAAATACAAAAATTAGCTGGGCATGGTGGCAGGTGCCTGTAATCTCAGCTACTAGGGAGGTTGAGCCAGGAGAATCGTTTGAATCCAGGAGGTGGAGGTTGCAGTGAGCCGAGATTGCACCACTGCATTCCAGCCTGGGAGACAGAGCAAGACTCCGTCTCAAAAACAAAAAAAAAAAAGAAAAAATAGGTGGTGAATGCCTGTAATCCCAGCTACTAGGGAGGCTGAGGCATGAGAATCACTTTAACTCAGGAGGTGGAGATTGCAGTAAGCCAAGACTGTGCCACTGTACTCCAGCCTGGGAGACAGAGTAAGACTCAGTCTCAAACAGAACAAAACAAAACAAAACAAAACAAAACAAAACAAAACAAAACAAGTTTAAATATAAATATTTAAGTATTGGTGTTTTAATGATCATGAATGTGCACCTACTTACAGGTCAAATACCCAACTGTCAAGTGAATTAGAAATTGTGACTTAGAAAAACTTTCAGAAAATATTATCAGAAGTACACTCAAAAACTTAATAGAGAGGCTGACGTGCTCTCAAAAACTGTACATCAATACTTCCCTTCAAAAGGAAGTTCTAGAATGGGCACGATGGCTCCTGGATGTAATCCCAATGCCTTGGGGGATTGAAGTGGGAGGATTGCTTGAGTCCAGAGTTTAAGGCCAGGCTGGCAACTTTGTGAGATCTCATCTCTACAAAAAACTTTTTTTAAATTAGCTAGATATGGTGGTGCATGCCTGCAGTCCAAGCTATTCAGGAGGCTGCGGAGGGAGAACTCCTTGAGCCCAGGAGTTCGTGGCTGCAGTGAGCTATGAGCATGCCTCTGTACTCCAGCCTGAACTACCAAGCAGAGGAGAGAGAGAGAAAGACCTTGCCTCAAAACAAAGACTTTTATTCCTTAAAAATGTAATAAGCATAACAAATGTTGGTAGCTGCCAATATTAACTGAATTGGGCCAAGGTAGTAAGGGGTGGCAGAGCAAAGATGCCCTCTGTCAAACCCTAATCATCAGAGATAAGCAGCAGGGAGAATATGGCCACTTCTTTGACAACTTATTAAGAACTAGGAATTTTCTTATGTGGACACCTTTTTAAACTTGATACTAGTCAGAAATTTCATCAGTTGGTCTAAAGGAAAGAAATTCCTGCCTAAGTAATTATCTGTCTCAACTGATGAAGCAGTTCACTAGTGAAACTTCATTAAAATGACTTGAAACCTCAGAGATGGTAACAAAAACCTCTATACAAAACCTGATGCCAGTATTAGTGATGCAAACAAATTTTCATTCCCACCACTGCACTGCAACCAAGTCAAATTTAACAAATGGTGCTCAGCCTTCATCATACTAAGTTTAAAAGCAGCATTTAAGTTAGTTGATGATTCTATCTTAAAATAATTTCTTCTCTTGGCTTTCAGGACACACCCACCCACCACCCCACTGCTATTTCTTTTCCATCTTTGCTGTTTTCCTCACCCTAATCCTCCAACTCTACTGCTGGAGAACCACCCCTTGAACCTCTTCTTTTCCCTGCTCTCCTTCCTTCCCTTCCCTTTCCGTTCTACACCCACGGACCCTTGATAGCGCTTTCAGCATCAGGGCTCAAAATCCCATCCATTAGGCTGGCTCTCATTACACCTCCCCACCTCTCCTCAACTCCAGAGTCCCCTCATCCCAGTGCCCGTTCCTGATGTCAGCAATGAATGTCAAACAGGCAGCGCAAACTTAACAGAACCAAACTGAGCTCTGGATCTCACCTCGTCAAACCTCATTCCCTCTAAATCCCCAATCTCAGTAAACGACGTAGTTCTCTGGTTGCTCCAGCAAAAATGGTTGCTCCAGCAAAAACTTGAGGCATCCTTGACTCTTCCCTTTTTCTCTCTTCTCACATCTAGTCAATTAACAAATCCTGATGACTCTATTCAAAAGAGATTCAGAAACCCCTCTCCTCACACCATCTCCACGACCCATTTATCTGAGCTTCATCCATTTAAAAGCTTCCTAACCAAACTCCCTGCTTCTCTCTGTCTGCTCCTCTTTTTTTTCCTTTTTTTGAGAGGGAGTCTCGCTCTGTCGCCCAGGCTGGAGTGCAGTGGCTGGATCTCAGCTCACTGCAAGCTCCGCCTCCTGGGTTTACGCCATTCTCCTGCCTCAGCCTCCCGAGTAGCTGGGACTACAGGCGCCCGCCACCTCGCCCGGCTAGGTTTCTGTTTGTATTTTTTTTAGTAGAGACGGGGTTTCACCGTGTTAGCCAGGATGGTCTCGATCTCCTGACCTCGTGATCCGCCCGTCTCGGCCTCCCAAAGTGCTGGGATTACAGGCTTGAGTCACCGCGCCCGGCCTGTCTGCTCCTCATATCAACAGCTAGAGAGCCTTCGAAGTCAGTCAGAGCATTCCACCCCTTTGTACCAATGTCTCCTTTAGAACTAAATCCAAAGTTTATATGACCTCTAAGACCTCACCTTGTGCAGCCTCCTGCTGACACACTAACTGCGCTTCTCACTACTCTCATCCTTGATTAAACTCCCTAACTCATACTGGCCTCTTACCTGCTCCTCAAACATACTCAGCACTCCCGCCTGGGGCTAGATGTACCATATGACCCAGCCATCCCACTACTGGGTATATACCCAAAGGATTATAAATTATTCTACTACAAAGACACATGCACACGTATGTTTATTGCAGCACTATTCACAATAGCAAAGACTTGGAATCAACCCAAATGTCCATCTGTGACAGACTGGATTAAGAAAATGTGGCACATATACACCATGGAATACTATGCAGCCATAAAAAAGGATGAGTTTGCGTCCTTTGTAGGGACATGGATGCAGCTGGAAACCATCATTCTTAGCAAACTATCACAAGAACAA
>NW_016810099.1:849025-907947 GCF_001698545.2 Rhinopithecus bieti
TTTTTTTTTTGAGAGGGAGTCTTGCTCTGTTTCCCAGCCTGAAGTGCAGTGGCGCGATCTCGGCTCACTGCAAGCTCCACCTCCTGGGTTTACGCCATTCTCCTGCCTCAGCCTCCTCAGTAGCTGGGACTACAGGTGCTCGCCACCACGCCCGGGTAATTTTCTGTATTTTTAGTAGAGATTAGTAGAGACAGGGTTTCACCGTGTTAGCCAGGATGGTGTCTATCTCCTGAGCTCGTGATCCGCCCACCTTGGCCTCCCAAAGTGCTGGGATTACAGGTGTGAGCCACCACACTTGGCTAAGATCTTTATCTGAAAAAAAAGTAACAGGTACTGCCAAGCATGGTGGCTCACGTCTGTAGTCCCAGCACTTTGGGAGGCGGAGGCAGGTAGATCACGAGGTAACCAACATAGTGAAACCCCATCTCTACTAAAAATACAAAAATAAGCCGAGTGTGGTGGTGTGCACCTGTAGTCCTAGCTGCTCAGGAGCCTGAGGGAGGAGAATTGCTTGAACCCGAGAGGCGGAGGTTGCAGTGAGCCAAGGTCACGCCATTGTACTCCGGCCTGGGTGAGGCTCCATTTCAAAAAAAAAAAGTAACAGGCACTTCCCAGTCTTGACTCATGTTGTTTCTTCTGTTGGAATAGGCATGGTTTCTTCACTCCCACCGAATCCCATCACAGAGGAAAAACACGGGAAACATCTGGAATGAAGACTGACTGCTGTGTATTCCGGTGCACAAAGGCTTGCCCATGAGAAGGGCTCACACACTTGGGCTCACTGGCTAATTGCTTTTACCTGGATAAATTGGTCTATTGATAAAGCCACCAAACTCCTCGCCAGGAGTTTCAGGGGAAAGTGCCTGGCAAATGATGGTAAATTCTATCTTTTTTTTTTTTTCCTTTTTGTGGCGAACGGGATCTCGCTATATTACCCAGGCAGATCTCGAACTCCTGGGCTCAAGCTATCCTCCCGCCTCTGCCTCCCTGAGAGCTGGGATTACAGGCGTGAGCCACCGCGCCCGGCTATGGTAAATTCTAAATGAGTCCTAACCCCAGTAGGAAGTACAGATGGGGTGGGGAATATAAGGAGTTTGGCTGTATCCATTTTTCTGCCTGAGGCATCTACCAACTTTGAATACTTGAAAGAGAATGGGACTGGAAAAATACTGTCTCACAAATGGAATATTTAAAAGGGGATAAAGGAAATAACTTTCTTAAAAAGAAATCACCATTGTTTTAGGAGACTGGTGGGAATCAAACCTAGTATCAGTAAGTTGTCTATCAGCAGTTGCTTTGGATAAAAATAAACTCTGAACCAACAGAGAAAGAGAAGAGAAGCTTTCCTCATATCAGATTGACTAGGATCTACAATCAACAGAACGTCCCACTTCTGCAAATAAGAGCTGCTGGTAGAGCAGCACAACTGGGGAAACCCATCGCGATAATGGGTGATTCCCAGATGCAGGGAATTGGGGAAGTAACCACAGGATTGACAGGTCTACAAAGAGACACACAGTCACCCAAACAGGCCTCCAGGATGGAACTAAAGGCCAGCTAAGACTAAGCCAAACTTGGCTAGTTTTTGTGGGGATGAAACACTGCTGCTAACCCCAGAAGAGACCTAGAAAGGATGAAGTCCTAGGCAAGAAAATAAAGATTTGGTATAAACATAAGAGATTTCCTTCCCCTCTGCTCTAAAAATGAAGTTTCACTGTGTGGGAGAGAAACCTGTGATGTGAAAATACAGGCTGCAGCTGTGTAGCGTTCATTAATGTGATTTAACTATTGGGATATAAGGAAACCGGGGATGACAGGCACTGGCTAGAGACAGAGACTCTCCACACCATCTAAGACTTGTCAACCTGAAGGTCTGAACTAAAATGAGAGGGGAAGAGAAAACTGACAGGGCAAGAAACTGAAGCCCCAGAATCAAGACACCTGGGTCACTGGGGAATACATGAATCACATGTGAATAACCTTCAGTCCCTCTTAAGGGGTCAGACACGGTGGCTCACACCTGTAATCCCCACACTTTGGGAGGCTGAGGTGGGCGGATCACCTGAGGTCAGGAGTTAGTGACCAGCCTGGCCAACATGGCAAAACCCCGTTTCTACTAAAAATACAAAAATTAGCTGGGCATGGTGGCGCGCACCTGTAATCCCAGCTACTTAGGAGGCTGAGGCAGGAGAACTGCTTGAACCCAGGAGACAGAAGTTGTAGTGAACCGAGATCGTGCCACTGTCCTCTAGCCTGGGTGACAGAGCAAAACTCTGTCTCAGAAAATTAAATCTAAATTTTTTCCAAAGAAGAAACCCCAGAGAAGACTTCCAAGTTGCAAGTGTACACAGAGAGGTGTCACAGGTGAGGGGCTATCAAAGACACCAAACTGCCTTCTGGGCTGGAAGAGGAAGTTATAAAAATGAAGAAGGCCAGGTACGGTTACACCAATATGTAGTCCCAACTACTCAGAAAGCTGGAGAAAGGAAGAGGAAGAGAAATAGATCAGTGGAGTAGAATAAATACCTTGAGAAACACCTGCACAGCACACACTAAGCTGCTACTGGTATAAACACATGTGGCCCTTCATAAACCCAGCTTACAAAGTTACATGCTCAGCTTAAGGAGTTAAAAGGGTAAGAGGCTTCTGAAGAATTTGTTTCAAGACAATTGCTTTAGGTTGCATATTTGAAAAACCCATGTGAAAAGCCAGGTTTCCTGTGTTGAAGATTTTCAAAGAGTGAAGGATGCACAACAGACTTCCATCACAAAGAAGTTGAGGAGTTTGCAAAGTGGCTATAAAGAAGCAACTATAATAATTTTGGCATGTGGCTTTCGCTGTTCTCTTTTCTATTTCTCTGTATTTTGGTAGAATGAAATTGCATCTTTGGGCAGGTGCCGTGGCTCACACCTGTAATCCCAACACTTTGAGAGGCCCAGGCGTGGGGGAATCCCTTGAACTCAGGAGTTCAAGACCAGCCTGGGCAATGTGGTGAAACTCTTGTCTCTACAAAACAAAACACAAAAAATTAGCCAGGCATTGTGGCGCTCAACTGCAGTCCCAGGTACTCGGGTGGCTGAGACGGGAGGATCACCCGAACCCAGGAAGTTGCAGGGGCAGTGAGCTGTGGTCATGCCACTATGCTCTACCCTGGGACTCAGGGCTGGGACGCAGGGCTGGGCAGAGCAAAGGAAACGAGGAAGAAAGAAAGAAATAGCATTTTTGCTCTGGATCTTTTTTCTAAAATATAAACCCTAGAATGACCCTGGAGGTCCTTAGGCCCTGAGTATCACTCTGCAGGTTCTTACTGTAACTGGAATATACAACAGACAATTAAAATCAATTCTTTGGAATCTAGGCTTCCTCGGTCAGTCCTTGAAATACTTTTGTGTAACTCAATAATCAGAAAGGATAGAAGTGCTTAGGGTAAGAAGGGATGATTTGCTTTTACTTTTCCCAAGTATAAGTTGCTTTCTTCTCAAACTGATGTAGACAGTAATTCATAATGACTCGGTCACTATTATTTACATGTGCGAACTTCACAATTTTTAAGCTCCTAAAGTGAGATTTTTTTGTTCCTTTTAAAGGTGTTTAAAACTAAGTACCTAGACTTAGGGTAGACACATAGAGTAATGCAAACAGTGAACTCAAGAAACTTGCTCCTTCATAAAAAAAAGTCAGCGAAGTACCATATTTTAAAATCAGTGCTTTCCAAGAATACTTGGTAATAATAACTCTGAAGCTTTAATTCTTCCTTGCATGATCCATGTGTACCTAAGTGTTTTCTGTTAGGTTTTACTATTCACTCTGTTTTAAAGAATAACACTTTTTACTTTGAAATAATTATAGATTTAGTATGTAAAAACTGTATAGGGAAATCCCATGTGATCTTCATCCAAATTTCCCCAGTGACATAACTATAATATTAAAAATTTAAAAATTGACATTGGTACTATTTTACCCACTGTACTAAAATTTCACCAGTTTTACATGCACTCGCATGTGTGTGTTGTGTGGTTCTATGCTTTTTTTTTTTCTTCTTTGAGACGTTGTCTTGCTCTTTGGCCCAGGTTGTAGTGCAGTGGTGTGATCTCGGCTCACTGCAACCTCCGCCTCCTAGGTTCAAGAAATTCTCTGCCTCAGCCTCTCGAGTAGCTGGGATTACAGGCACCCGCACCACACCTGGCTAATTTTTGTATTTTTAGTAGAGGTGGGGTTTCACCATCTTGGCCAGACTGGTCTTGGAACTCCTGACCTCATGATCCACCTGCCTCGGCCTCCCAAAGTGCTGGGATTACAGGTGTGAGCCACCACACCCGGCCAATTCTACGCAGTTTTATCATATGTATTGAGTTATGCATCCACCACCACAATTAAGATGAAGAACAGTCGCATCACCACATGGCTTGCTTGTGTTACTCCTGTTAGCTATGTCCACTCTCCTCTCGCCTTATCTCTTTGTCTAGCCCTTTCTGAACTAATAGGGTCTTGGAATCTAGCACTGATTTTAAAATATAGTACTTTGCTGACTTTTTTTTTATGAAGCAGCAAGTTTTTTGAGTTCACTGTTTGCATTACTCTATGTGTCTACCCTAAGTCTAGGTACTTTATTTTAAAACACCTTTAAAAGGAGCAAAAAAAAATCTCACTTTAGGAGCTTTAAAAATTGTGAAGTTAGCACTAATCTGTTCTCTGTCTCTATAATGTTATTATTTCAGTGATGTTGTATGTAAATGGAATATCATATATAAGCTTTCTTTCACTTAGCATAACTTCCTTGAGGTCTATCCGAGCTGCTGAACGAATCAATACTTCATCTCTTTTTACTGCTGAGGAGCCGTCTATGGAATGGCTGTGCCATGCTTTTGTTAACCATTCACTAGCTGAAGGACATCTGGGATTTTGCAGCCTGAGAGCTACAGCAAATAAAATCGCTATGTATATTCATCTACAGGGGTTTTCTCTGGCATAAAGGTCCCAAAAGTGCACCTGCTGGCAAATACGGTAAATGGATGTTTATACTTAACAAATGTTTACTGAGCGCTCATGTGCAAGGCAACCATCTACGTGTTGGGTTATACACTGAACAAAATGCAGAAAACCCCCTGCCCTTGGGGAGCTTATGCCTCAGTGAAGAGTTCCTGACAAGAAATAGGCTAGAGCTCAAAAAATTTTACAAAATGATAGAATTTTATTAACGAAAGGCATTAGGAATGAATTGCCAAAATATCACAGACAAGAAAACAGAATTGAGCTAGATTCCAACACCCTATTAGTTCAGAAAGGGCTAGACAAAGACAGCAAGATAAAACTAGTAAATATAGGCCAGGCGCGGTGGCTCACACCTGTAATCCCAGAACTTTGGGAGGCCGAGGCAGGTGGATCACCTGAAATCAGGAATTCGAGACCAGCCTGACCACCACGGAGAAACCCTGTCTGCACTAAAAATACAAAATTAGCTGGGGCGTGGTGGCACATGCCTGTAATCCCAGCTACTCAGGAGGTTGAGACAGGAGAATCGCTTGAACCCGGGAGGCTGAGGTTGTGGTGAGCTGAGAAAGCGCCATTGCACTGCAGCCTGGGCAACAAGAGTGAGAAACCCTGTCTCAAACAAACAAACAAACTAGTAAATATAAATTCCAATTAAATAACCTGACCAGATAGGGAGCAAATGGGATTAACGAGGATTAGAAATATAAACATGTACACTACATGAAACGCTACCCTTATTTTAAAGGTGTTAAAACATTTTTGCTCATCTTTCTTTTTTATATGGAAGAGTGCCATGTATGAGGCCCCAGATGTAGAACAGTAAAAATGTATCTACAACACAATATTTTGTTACCTGTTTATTCTAAGATACGAATTTATTTCAGTCCATCTCCATATTGTGATGCTGTAATAAATGAAAGCATTTTTACCCCAAGGCCAAGATAGAACAAGCTGGTTGTCTTTGTATAAAAACAGTGAGTGCTTGAGGAAGGTTGTTACTTTTTTTTTTTAAAAGGGATGTTTCTGAAAATTTCCTGAGGAAACCAGGAATTTCTCAATTATACTTTTTGATGCACAATATCTACCATATTTTCTGAAACCATAAAAAAATTATAGTTTTAATTGTGGAATAAACAGTTACTACTGTGACCAACTTGAAGGCCTTTTGCAGATAAAATGTAAATTTTTTCAAATTATAAATGACAAAATATTAGGGCACTGAAAAATATATCACTTTGAGAAAAACAAAATTGATTCCAACAATTATTTAATGCTCTATATTGCCTTTTCACCTCTTAGAAGAATGGCTGTGAGGAATTTGCAAAATAAGAGGAACCAAGATGGCCAGAAAATACAGCATATTATACAATATAATGAAAGTGTGATTTAAAAGTATGATGTTGGGATTAAATGGAAGAGAATGGAAAATCCAAAAGCAAACTCAACTATTCATAACATTTTAGAATATAGTATTTTGATCAATGGCACAACTAGACTATTCAGTGTGCTGCAATAATAATAATACTTGGTTAAACATCGAGGGGCAAGGTTTTGATTCTACCATGCATCATGGGGATTAAACAGTTAAATATTTAAAATACAACCGTGAAAACTAGAAGCAAGTGTGGGTATCACAACCCACAGGATTTTGGATCTGCTGATCCCTCCTCAGTTGAGTCCCCTGACATGAGATCACAGCCTCAGCTAATACCTTCACTGCAGCTGAGCCACAGAAAGTGTGAGGCCATAAACGTGTGCTGTTTGGGGCTGGGCGCCATGGCTCACACATGTAATCCCAGGCGGATCAGCTGAGGTCAGAAGTTCAAGACTAGCCTGACTAACATGGTGAAACCCTGTCTCTACTAAAAATACAAAAATTAGGCGGGTGTGCTGGTGCGCACCTATAGTTTCTCAAGGGGAAAGCGAGGCAGGAGAATCGCTTGAACCCAGGAGGTGGAGGTTGCAGTGAACCGAGATTGAGCCTCCTGCATGGGCAACAGAGCGGACTTTGTCTTAAAAAAAAAACAAAACTGTGCCGGGCGCGGTGGCTCAGGCTTGTAATCCCAGCACTTTGGGAGGCCGAGATGGGGCGGATCTGAGGTCAGGAGATCGATCATCCTGGCTACAACGGTGAACCCCATCTCCACTAAAAAATACAAAAAAAAAAAAAAAAACTGGCCGGGCGAGCGGTGGCGGGCCTGTAGTCCAGCTACTCGGGAGGCTGAGGCAGAAGAATGGCATAAACCCGGGAGGCGGAGCTTGCGGTGAGCTGAGATCCGGCCACTGCACTCCAGCCCGGGTGACAGAGCAAGACTCAAAAAAACAAAACAAAACAAAACAAAACAAAAAACTGTGCTGTTTTAAGCTGCCAAGTTGCATATACCATACACATCAATTGATACTTAATACAGGCCATATGCAAGAAAGACATTATAATGATGGACCATGAACTATAAAGTGGGTCAGGAGAGTAGGGAGGAGAAAAGATGAAGGATCAATGTGTATAAATCCTGGGAAGATGAAGACTGCTAGAGACAAGGTTCTAGGAGTGAGCTGTGTAAAAAGTAGAGGTTCTTCAAAGACTTTCCTCCCCGTCTAATTAGGAGGAATAAATAGTAACTTCTCTTAGAAGCAAAATTTATTCCAAGACCTGTGCTAACATTCTTAAGTATCTGGTAGTCGTAATAAGTAAATCAATGTACTTTATGTTTTTAGCTCCCACAATGTAGCCTAATTATTTGCCCTGGCATGCTTACACTGGTCCAAGCAAGCATTAGGTCATAGTCTGTACCTCTTCCTTATTTGAAGGTGTTTTTACCTTTCTTAGCATTCCACAAGTTACTTCGTCCTTCCTTTGTTCTCCTCTGCCCTTGCCTCTTTTTAAAAGTTCTAAGTTGCTAGCCAATCGGGACAAATACAAAATGTGATGTCCTGTTCCAGCCAATGGAAATCAGACACAGCAGTAGGGTGGACACGTCAGGTTATAAATGACGCTGTCTACTTTGTTAGGTGTATAGGTGTACTCTCATGGCAAAACTGCTGGCGAGTGTACCTTTTCTGCAGAAAGTATAAAAATGGCCTTGCTGAGGAGATTAAATTTATGTTCAAGTGCTGTTTCTTTATGGCACCAGGGAACAAGCATTTCAAACAGCTGGAAATGGTCAGAGTGGTATGCTTAAAATTAGAACTTTGTAGAATTTGCAGTTTGTAAGTAACAAGGCTTAGGCTTCTCTTTGTGTCACTTTCATAAGATACTAATATGTATTTGTACAGGCTCATTCATCAAGGGCAACAGACCTGTTTTCTCCCTGCTGACTCAGGCCTGCCCAGCTGCAGGTGTTTTGTTTTGTTTTGTTTTGTTTTTGAGACCAAGTCGCCCAGCCTGTTGCTCAGGCTGGAGTACAGTGGTGAGATCTGGGCTCACTGCAAGCTTTGCCTCCTGGGTTCACACCATTCTCCTGCCTCAGCCTTAGGAGTAGCTGGGACTACAGGTGCCCGCCACCACGTCTGGCTAATTTTTTGGTATTTTTTGGTGGAGACAGGGTTTCACCGTGTTAGCCAGGATGGTCTTGATCTCCTGACCTCATGATGTGTCCGTCTTGGCCTCCCATGGTGCTGGGATTACAGGCGTGAACCACCGCGCCCGGCCAGCTGCAGTTTTTTGTGACAGGGTCTCACTCTGTCATCCAGGCTGGGGTGCAGTGGTAAGATCATGGCTCACTGCAGTCTCAAAATCCTGGACTCAAGAAATCCTCCCACTTCAGCCTCCTGAGTAGCTGGACAGGCGCGGGCCACCATACCTGGCTAATATTAACTAATTTGTGTTGAGCTCTTATGTGCTAGATACTGTGCTGAACTCTTTACATGCATTGGTCCATTTTGCAAATAAGGTAAAAAAAAGACAGAGGTGCACTTCTGAGTGCACAGTGCTGGTAAGTGGCAAAGGCAGCATTTGGACAGGCTGACACCTGGCACCTAAGTAAGCATTCTTAACACAAACCCTTTATGACACCAGATTGAGAAGACCAGACACAACGCTTACATGACCTTCACTCATTTAAAATGTTCAGGAATGTGAAATTTCACACAAAACTTATCAAAGTATAAAATTCCTATCAAGAAAAATTTTCTAAAACCAAAATATAATTCTTGTGCCAGTCATGCTGGTATCATTAATGGGAAGGAGAATTTAGGGTTGATGTATCCTTTTTATATACAGTAATAAAATATTCTAGATGAAAATTAGATCATCACGTACTGGCCAAATTTTAAGGAAACTGACACCCTCAAAAATGGTATAAACCCTAAGGGAAGTTGGCAACACTTATTAATTTTTCAAATGCACATACTACTCTAAATATATTCATACTTTTTTTTTTTTTTTTTTTGAGACAGGGAGTTTCACTCTTGTTGCCCAGGCTGGAGTGCAATGGCGCGATCTCGGCTCACCGCAACCTCTGCCTCCCAGGTTCAAGCAATTCTCCTGCCTCAGCCTCCCGAGTAGCTGGGATTACAGGCATGCGCCGCCACGCCCAGCTAATTTTTCTATTTTTAGTAGAGACGGGGTTTCTCCACATTTGTCAGGCTGGTCTTGAACTCCTGACCTCAGGTGATCCACTGGCCTTGGCCTCCCAGAGTTCTGGGATTATAGGCATGAGCCATCACGACCGGCCCACACATATTTTTATAGCCTGCATGAAAAGACCTAAATATACAGCCATAAGTAAAATTATGGTATATTCATACAATGTACTGCAATGCAGTCATGAGGTGTGAGAGGAAAGATTCCTATATTTCAATAAATATCCGATAAACATTTGCATGTCTATGATGTTTCATAAATGAGAAAGTCAGTGAGACGGTGGTCAATGACATGGTGGTCAATGAGAAACACTCCTGCTTCCACAGGGCTTACTGCTAATGAGGAACACAGACATTAAAAAACCAAGTTTTTAAAAAGTGAGCAAAGTGTGATGAGTGACCTCTTCCTTTCTTCCTCCCTCCCTAGTGATCTCACCCTTCTTCAGTGCTTGAAGAACCAGCTATACTCTGAAGGCTCCAAACTTACCTTCCCAGCTTAGAACTCTAGACTCCATATATCCAGCTTCCTACTCAATAACCAATGCCTACTAAAATTATAAAACTTACTGTTTCCAAAACCCGAATACAGCTATCACTCACTCCACAAGTATTCCTCCCTTAGTCTTCCCCATCTCGGTCAATGGTACTTGCACCTCCATTCTTTCAGCTGCTCAGCTCAAAAGCTTTAGTATCACCTTAACTCTTCTCTCATGCCACATCCCAGTCCAGCAAATCCACCTTCAAGAGATTGATTTTCACTACCTCTACTTCAACTGCCGCATTTTTTCCCCTATTCTCCCTCTTATACCTGATGGTCTATTCTCTCCACACCAGAGGGATAGCAGAGGGATCCTTTGAAAAGACTGCCACTACTCACAATTCAGCCTGGAGTGGCAGCTTGCAGCTCGCACCTGTAATCCCAGTACTTTGGGAGGCCAAGACGGGTGGATCACTTGAGGCCAGGAGCTCGAGACCAGCTCTGGCCAACATGGTGAAACCTTGTCTCTACTAAAAAATAGGCATTTCGTACCTATCTTTTAGTTCAAAGAAGAAGAGTAAATCATGGAGCTGTCTCAAAATGGCAGTTTTAGCTTGATGAAACAAACGTGAAGGACTTGAGGCCTGGTAGTGGACTGACAGGGAGTTTAGTGGGCCTGATGTAAGTCAAGGGAAATAGTAGGAATTAGTACCCTAAGTTCTGGGACATCAGATCACTTAGGACCTTACAAGCTATGATAAAAGTTTAAATTTTAATTAATTAATTATTTTTGACACACGGTCTGACTCTTTCACTCAGGCTGGAGGGCAGTGCCACAATCTCTGCTCACTGCAACCTCTGCCTCCTGGGTTCAAGTGATTCTCCTGCCTCAGCCTCCGGAATAGCTGGGATTATGGGTGTGAGCCATATACACCAAGGGCAGGAACTCTGGCTCACTGCTGTATCCCTAATGGATTTTAATGCAAATCATCTGGGTAATTTGAGTGTAACTGGCGAAGGATGCTTTGCTGCCATGATATTTAATTTGAGACCTTCAGTATATGAAGCAGCCAGCCATACACTGGAAAGAACTTTCCAGGCAAAGGAAACCACCATTGAAAAGCCCTGGGCTCTGGTGCTCAGAGGAATGGAAGAGTCCTGTGAGGCTGGAGTGGAGCAAGCCCTATGGAACCGAGAAAAGAAAAGAACTCTTATCTAAGGAATGTGAGTCCTTCTAAATTTTCAGGCCGAGAGAGACACTAAAATGAGATTGCAATCTCGTCCTAGCTCCCCCTTGAGCTATGCATTCATCTCGAAACTGCTTGCCACAGTCACAAGTAGGTATTCATATAAATTAACCTAATAATGCTACCTTCACCACACAATGTACAACCAATCTCGAATCAGTTATTTTTGTAAAGCCAAAGAGAACTCCTGACAAACCACTTTGTATCAGTCCCACTCCCTGTCTCCCTTTCCGCCTTTGAAAATCTACCCGTAATGGCTGCCAATTGAAATGTAGATTCAGGGTAACTTGAGTCTATGCTCCCAGGCTGCAATCCTCAAGCCTGGCCCACATGCACGCTCTACTTAAATTAATTTTGCCTCAGCTTCTTCCTTTCAGGTAGATGAAGCTGGCCGGGGGCAAATCACAAAGAGATAGATGTGTAAACCATGGCACCAAGTCTGTCCTCTTTGACACGGAGTGGGAACGCTTATAAGCAGGTGAGGCTCTGACATGTTGATTACTCTAGCTGCTGGTCGTGCACGCAATAGAAGGGGCAACGAAAAGCAGAGCGACCAGTAAGAAGAGAACTGTAATAATCCAGATATGAGATGAGGATGGTCTGGACTAGAATGGTAGCAGGGATGAGATTCAAGATCTGTGCTGACAGCAAAACCAAGTGGTAAGGAGCAAGTGAAAGAAAAGCAGAAAGCTAGGAAGACTAAAGTTTCTGTGTGGGCAAAATTTCAGTTGAAGGATGCCATTTATGATAATGGATAAAACTGGATTAGAGGTTGGGGAAACCAGACTGATGGTGTAACGTACTATTACTGAATAGAAGGAAATACATCCATACACATAGTGGTTGTATATGCACAGATTATTTGTGGAAAGACAGGTTAACCAGGAGATCTTTTCATTGCATAGGTTTTATACTGTTTCAATGTTTTAAGTGCAGTGGCTCACGCCTGTAATCCCAGCACTTTGTGAGGCCAAGGTGGGCGGATCACGAGGTCAGAAGTTTGAGACCAGCCTGGCCAATATAGCAAAACCCTGTCTCTACTAAAAATACAAAAATTAGCCGGGCATGGTGGCACGCGTCTGTAGCCCCAGCTACTCAGGAGGCTGAGGCAGGAGAATCGCTTGAACACGGGAGGTGGAGGTTGCAGTGAGCCAATATTGTGCCACTGCACGCCAACCTGGGTGACATCTAAAACAGCAATAACAAAAAGTTAATGTATCACTTTTTCCCATGAAAATCCAATTTTAAATAACAACAAATTACTTTTCCTCAAATGAATCTAAACTATTTCCACATATATTTAAAACTTAAGACTATTCAAACTCCCTGTGAGAAAAGGAGAGGAAATTCAGAAGGCTAAAAGGGCAAGTTCAACCACTCCTACTTGCTATTTACTGTTCTCATTCCTTAAAGCCAGAAGAATCTGTTTATTACTAAACTCCTGTGTTTGGGGGTACCATCAGTTTAACTCATTCCTTTAGCTGGCATGCTGCAGTGCTGCCTGGACAAGATCCTTGTCCTCAAGGAACCACACCTAATAAGAATGTGGTTACATGCATGTAAGTATCACTCAGGGCCCTGTGGGCCTACACTGGAGTGACTGACATTTCAGGGGCAGAAACTTACCAGACTACTGTAAGTGTCCAGACACTGAAGTATAGAACAGGTCAAAAATGTTAATAAATAAGAATTGGTTGGGCTGGGGGTGGTGGCTCATGCCTGTAATCCCAGCACTTTGGGAGGCCGAGGCGGGTGGATCCCGAGGTCAGGAAACTGAGACCATCCTGGCTAATACGGTGAAACCCCATCTCCACTAAAAATACAAAAAATTAGCTGGGCGTGGTGGTGGGGGCTTGTGGTCCCAGCTACTTGAGAGGCTGAGGCAGGAGAATGGCGTGAACCCAGGAGGCAGAGCTTGAAGTGAGCCAAGATCGCGCCACTGCACTCCAGCCTGGGCGACAGAGCGAGACTCCGTCTCAAAAAAAAAATAAGAAATAAGAATTGGTTACCAATTAGATGTGTGGAACTGAACAAAATAGGAGAACTCCTGAGACTCTGTCTTAGTTAGGTGAATACTGGTGCCAACTACCAAGACAGTGGAGCCAGGTGGAACAGCTGGTGTGTGGGTCTGGATTTCCCCCTAAGTGTCCAAGAAACAAACAAACAGGTGAAGGCCTCCAGTAAGAAGTGTAAAGCACGGGGGACAGAATTGGTATTCAAGCCAGGGTCCACTGCTACATTTTCAGAGGTTTTACCACTCTGGGCTGAAAAAAGAACATTATCATTTAAATGGGGGATAAAAGAGGTGGGAGGTGGTGGCTCACGCCTGTAATTCCAGCACTTTCGGAGGCAGAGGCAGGCAGATCCCTTGAGTTCAGGAGTTCAAGACCAGTCTGCCAACATGGTGAAACCCCATGTCTACTAAAAATACAAAAATTAGTTGGGCATGGTAGTTGCCACCTGTGATCCCAGCTACTCGGGAGGCTGAGGCAGAAGAATCACTTGAATCCAGGAGGCAGAGGGTGCAGTGAGCCAGACCGTGCCACTGAACCCCAGCCTGGGTGACAGAGCGAGACTCCATCTCCAAAAAAAAAAAGAGGAATCTGAAAAGGAGAAAGAAGAACAGAAGAAGGACTGATAGCATTAGGAGGAGAGCACCTGGGAATCCAGGATCCACTATTACATTTAAGTGCTACAGAGTTCAAGATGAAAGCTGACTGATTTGGCAATAAGGAATCAACAGAAAAGATAGTAGACTTAAGTTGGACAAAGGAAAACAGCAACGGGTGGGGCCAGAGGATCCCGAGCAGATCTATTTAGGTCCCAAAGTGCAAATATACTGCTGATAATGTGGGCTGTCTCTTATGGAAAACCTACCGTGTACGAAGCAGTGACTTACGGCTTTATGTAAACAATTTCACTAATCCTCAGCAATACGATGAGATAAATGCAAAAATGGGAATTCATCAGGACAAACCAAAGGTCACATAACAAATGGAGGTAACTACTGCTATTTGATGTCGAAGTTACCTTCCATTACATTACTTCTTTCCATGCATCATATGCGATAAATTATATTAATTATATTTACAAAAACCTAACTTAATGATAAAAGAATCATAACACAACAAAGTTGAAAATAGACTATTTTTATCAACTAATCTGCCCTGATTGTTCCTATTAGCCCACCTGTTTCATTTGCTAAAAGTAGTCATATCCAACCAGTTTTTAGTCATGGACGTTTAGTACACGCATCTCACATCTTGGTCATTTGAGCTAATTACATGTGGTAAAAGTATAGTGATCACTATCTGACATGAAAAGGAAATTTAACTAAAATACAGATGTTACTTGCAGTCTATTCATCTCCCAGTATCTAAACATCGATTTGTATTTTCCCCAGAAAACTATTTAAAAATAGTGTAAATCCATTCCTTAAAACTCTCTAAAATATTATGTTACCCAACATTATCTCAAAGTATTAAGATGGAAATTGCTCTAATGGACCTGTACCTGTTCTCTATTTGCACTGCCTAACACAGCAACCACCAGCCACATGGCCACTTAAAAACAAACACAAAAACAAAACAAACAAACACAAAACAAAACAAACAAACAAAAAAAAAACACTTAAGATGTGGCTACCATGGCTAGAGAACTAATCTTTTTTTTTTTTTTTGAGGCGGAGTCTGGCTCTGTCACCCAGGCTGGAGTGCAGTGGCCGGGTCTCAGCTCACTGCAAGCTCTGCCTCCTGGGTTTACGCCATTCTCCTGCCTCAGCCTCCCTAGTAGCTGGGACTACAGGCGCCCGCCACCTCGCCCGGCTAGTTTTTGTATTTTTAGTAGAGACGGGGTTTCACCGTGTTAGCCAGGACGACGGTCTCGATCTCCTGACCTCGTGATCCGCCCGTCTCGGCCTCCCAAAGTGCTGGGATTACAGGCTTGAGCCACCGCGCCCGGCCTAGAGAACTAATCTTTACATTTTATTTAAAGTAAGGTAAACTGGCCAGGCGCAGTGGCTCACGTCTCTAATCCCAGCAATTTGCGGTGGATCACGAAGTCAGAGATGGAGATCATCCTGGCTAACACGGTGAAACCCCGTCTCTACTAAAAAAAAAATTTAAAAACTAGCTGGGCGTGGTGGCGGGCGCCTGTAGTCGCAGCTGCTCAGAGCAGCTGCAGTAGAAGAAAGGCAGTGAACCCGGGAGACGGAGCTTGCAGTGAGCCGAGATTGTGCCACTGCACTCCAGGCTGGGCGACAGAGCGAGACTCCATCTCAAAAAATAAATAATAAATAAAAATAAAATAAATAAATAAAGTAAGGTAAACTTACCTAGCAGCCAGTGGCTAATACACTGGACAACACAGCTCTGAACAATGGTTCTCAATCCTGGCTGCACACTAAAACTGCCAGGGAGAACTTTTTAGATCCTAATGAGTAAACTAAGCTCTGCTCCCCCCAACCACCCCCCCTCCTTTTTTTTAAGTCTCTGGGGATAAGACTCAGGCATGATATGTGATTTTATTTTATTTATTATTCGTATGTGATTTTATTAATTGCTATTAATGAATGAATGAATGACAGGGTCTTGTCTTCCTC
Organism: Rhinopithecus bieti; assembly: GCF_001698545.2. Classification (NCBI taxonomy): domain Eukaryota; kingdom Metazoa; phylum Chordata; class Mammalia; order Primates; family Cercopithecidae; genus Rhinopithecus; species Rhinopithecus bieti. The sequence goes on from NW_016810099.1 coordinate 864,925, forward strand.
TGTTACCCAGGCTAGAGAGCAGTGGTACTACAAACGCACCAATCAGCACTCTGTAAAAAAGCACCAATCAGTGCTCTGTGTTTAGCTAAATGATTGTAAACGCACCAATCAGCAGGACACGGGCACGGCCAACTTTGTAAAATGGATCAATCAGCAGGACATGGGCAGGGCCAAATAAGGGAATAAAAGTCAGCCACGGCAGCCAGCAGGAGCAACCCACTCTGGTCCCCTTCCAGACTGTGGAAGCTTTGTTCTTTCGCTCTTCACACAATAAATCTTGATGCTGCTCACTCTCTGGGTCTGCACCACGTTCTTTCTTTCTTTCTTTTTTTTTTTTTTTTTTTTTGAGACGGAGTCTCGCTCTATCACCCAGGCTGGAGTACAGTGGCAGGATCTCGGCTCACTGCAAGCTCCACTTCCCGGGTTCACGCCATTCTCCTACCTCAGCCTCCTGAGTAGCTGGGACTACAGGCGCCTGCCACCACACCTGGCTAATTTTTTGTATTTTTAGTAGAGACGGGGTTTCACCGTTTTAGCCAGGATGGTCTCGATCTCCTGACCTTGTGATCCGCCTGTCTCGGCCTCCCAAAGTGCTGGGATTACAGGCATGACAACCGCGCCCGGTGGGTCCGCACCACCTTTAAGAGCTGTAACACTCACCGTGAAGGTCCGTGGCTTCATTCTCGAAGTCAGTGAAACCAAGAACCCACCAGAAGGAACCAACTCCGAACATGGTACAATCATAGCTCCCAGGCTCGCTCAATCCTCCTGCCCCAGCCTCCTTAACAGCTGGGACTATCGGCATGTGCCACAACACCCGACTTTGGATTTTTAAGTGTAGCTAAAACAACTACTGCTCCAGAACAGTGTTTTTCAATGTGCACTGAAACCACCTGCTGAGTTTTTTTTAATGGCTATTTGGATTCATCTAGGTCTGGAGTGAGGTATCTCTAACAAGCTCCTAGGTGATGCTGACACCATTGATGCAGGGACTGTGCAGTTCGCTCTCCACATCCACAGCGTCCATGTCAGCAGATTCAACCAACCATGAACAGAAAACATTCGGGAATAAAATAATACAAATAATACAAATAAAAAACCAACACGGTGTAACAACTATGTATATAGCATTTACACTGTGTAATCTAGAGATGGTTTAAAGTATACAGCAGTGGCCAGGTGCAGGGTCCCAGCACTTTGGGAGGCTGCAGCAGGAGGATCACTTGAGGTCAGGAATTCGAGACCAGCCTGGCCAACATGGCAAAACTCCGTCTCTATTAAAAATACAAAAATTAGCCAGGCATGGTGGCGCCCGCCTGTAGTCCCAGCTACTCAGGAGGCTGAGACAGGAGAATTGCCTAAACCCAGGAGGCGGAGGTTGCAGAGAGCCAAGACTGCACCACTGCACTCCAGCCTGGGCGACAGGGTGAGACTCTGCCTCAAGTAATAATAATAATAATAATAATAATAACAACAACAACAAAAAGCAGGATGTGCATAGGTTATATGTAAATACTATACCATTTTATATAAAGGAATTGAGCATCCACGAATTTTCATATCCACAGGGGTCCTGAAATCAATCCCCCATGGAAACCTAGAGATGACTGCACTTTGAACAGCAAAGGTCTTGAACCAATTAAACTGCTATGGCATCCAATTCATTAATTCATTTATTATTTTCTAGAGGCAAGGTCTTGCTCTGTCACCTAGACTGGTCTCCTGGCCCCAAGCAATCCTCTGACCTCAGCCTCCCAAAGCGCTGAGGTTACAGGCAATAAGCCACCAAACCTGGCTGCATCAAATTCTTCTCAAGGAAATGAAAACCTATAGATTAAGATCTATAGGGTCATGACCTAAGGGTCATGAAGTATAATGCTTCCCTTACATATGACAATTAGACTTATAACTTAATAGGAGGTATATGAATAGTCTAACAAATCCAAATTGTTAATATGTATTATAGTATTCAAAAGCATTTAAGGATATAAAAGTAGTAAAATAAAGAGGAAAATAAAATTTTAGCTGTTTGAGAAGTCAAAGATCAAATCAGTTCTTCAAAGAGAAAATAAATTAGCACACATTCTTTTCATAGTAAGGATACTTGTTTTTTGTGTATGTGGAGTATTCTTTTTAGTGTAGCTATCAGATAATTATCTGTATCACCTTCCTTGAAAAATACTGGTACTGGCCGGGCGCAGTGGCTCACGCCTGTAATCCTAGCACTTTGGGAGGCCGAGGCAGGCGGATCACAAGGTCAGGAGATCGAGACCATCCTGGCTAACATGGTAAAACCCCGTCTCTACTAAATAAAAAAAAAAAATACAAAAAATTAGCCGGGCGTGGTGGCGGGCACCTGTAGTCCCAGCTACTCAGGAGGCTGAGGCAGGAGAATGGTGTGAACCTGGGAGGCGGAGCTTGCAGTGAACCGAGATCGTGCCACTGCACTCCAGCCTGGGCTCTGAAAGAGAGAGACTCCGTCTTTAAAAAAAGAAAGAAAGAAAGAAGGAAAGAAGGAAAGAAGGAAAGAAGGAAAGAAGGAAAGAAGGAAAGAAAGAAAGAAAGAAAGAAAGTACTGCTACTGTCCTGATGTAATTAACACAGTAAACTCAAGGGTGATCCTAATGAAAGCTTTCACTAACCCTTTGATTTTGTGTAGAAGAAAAAGACTTCTGTTTAAGCCTTAGCTTGCTCTGACTAGTTCTTTCAGGATTAGTTCTAGGCAGGGTTCAGTTTGGTGTGAACAGGATACTATTGCAATTTCTCATTTTGTATGACTTCTCCATGAGAAATCTTGATGGTGGTAGTTCAAGGTTTATTTTGTTTGTTTGTTTGTTTTTTAGGTGGAGTCTCACTTTGTCGCCCAGGCTACAGTGTAGCGGCATGATCTCACTGCAACCTCCTCCCGGGTTAAAGCGATTCTCTGCTCAGTCTCCTGAGCAGCTGGGACTACAGGCATGCACTACCACGCCGGCTAATATTTTGTATTTTTAGTAGAGATGGGGTTTTGCCATGTTGGCCAGGCTGGTCTCGAACTCCTGACCTCAACTGATCCGCCCGCCTTGGTCTCCCAAAGTGCTGGGATTACAAGCATGAGCCACTGCACCTGGCCAAGGCTATTTTTAAGTACTCCTTACCAGCCTGACAACCTAAAAGAGTTGCTTATTCATGTGTCACCTGGTGCTTCAGATGCCAGCTGAGGAATTAACACAATCTGCATTAGCCAGCAAACGCTTCACTGTCTACAATCAACTTTGCAAGTATACTGTGAAAAGAAACCACCAGGGCCTGACAGAGAGGCTGACAAGACGACTGAACTGTACTAAGTTCCAGGGGACACCACAGACCGACTAACCAGAGGCCGGGTGCACTGCCAGTCCTACCAGCGAAGCGTGTATGTGTGCCTGCACATGAAAATACCTAGGGGGAAGGGTGAAGCCTATAGAGTTTAATTAATGTTTCAGTGGACCAAAAAAGAAGGTGAACTATCTAAACAACCTTGCCTTTAGTCATCTCATTCTGCTTGTTTACAGTATGGCTACACTACTTTTGTTCTCTTCTGTCCTATATTTCAAAATGTTTTCCTAGTTTGAATCTCTGTGCCTCTATCAACTTTTATGTCTCTCCTCAGCTTGTCAGGCCCATCTTAAGAGCTGACATCCTCAATGCCTCCTGGAATCTGGTAAGTAACCTAAAAAAATCAAGTAGGCTAAACCAGGAAGGAGATCAGGAGGAGTGGGGAGTCTAAAGACAACAGAAGTGCATGGAACAGGCGATGTGAAGGTGCGGGGTGCTGCTGCAGAGAAAGGCCCATCCTCGCTGCCTACTTCAAAGAACTTTAGCTGCTAAGCCAGAGTCAAAGGACCTGCCAAAAAGTCTCTTTAAAGAAGCAGTAACTTTTTTTCCTCTCTTCTTCTGGGTCAGAATTAGAGATGAGTAAAATCCTGGGACTGAATATGATCTTGTCTCCTCCCTGTTGGTGCCTTTCCACCATCTGCCCTTGGCTCCCAGAGAGTCTCTAACACTCCTGTTGCTTACAGGGATTCTGTCCTCTTTTCCTTTCTTAATATTGTAAGATTAATTCCACAGATAATAAAACTATGTAAAATATTATTACAGTTACTAACAAGTTACAGCCAAACAGAAATTTAATAGAGAAATCGCCCAAAACAACATTACTGACTGTTAAAATTAAAAACGGGAAATTTACCTTAAAGCACATCAGCTCTAACTGGATGCCCAACATTCTACCTGCCTTGCTTTCCTGGGCATTACGGATTCAAGGATTTGTAGAATGGCTGGTGAGAGGTTTTGTTTGTTTTTCAAGAAAACAAGCTAGAGGGCAGGAAGAGACGCTCAGAAGCAAACAGTACAAAGGAACACACCAGGACATACCACTGGCAGACTGGACAGCAAGTAAATGGAGACCGATGAAAGAATAGAAAAAGGTTCCACTATTCCAATAGAAGAAAGGGTTTTCTTCCAAGACAAAGTTTAAAAAATAAAACAAATGCAAATACAAACTGCCATTAACACCTATGACTGATTCAGACATGAAGCAAAAATGTGAATAATTCTACGGAAGCCTGTGGATTACTATTATCATCTAGTGCTCGGCTGGGCACCGTGGCTCACTATGGAAGCCTGTGAATTACTAATACCTTCTAGTAACTGGCCAGGCACGGTGGCTCACGCCTGTAATCCCAGCACTTTGGGAGGCCAAGGCGGGTGGATCACAAGGTCAGGAGTTCAAGACTAGCCTGGCCAAGATGGTGAAACCCCATCTCTACTAAAAATACAAGAATTAGCCAGGCAGTGGTGGCGGTGCCTGTAATCCCAGCTACTCAGGAGGCTGAGGCAGAGAACTGCTTGAACCCGGGAGGTGGAGGTTGCAGTGAGCCGAGATTACACCATTGAACTCCAGCCTGGGTGACAGAGCGAGATTCCGTCTCAAAAAAAAATAAATAAATAAAACAAAAAAACCCAGTGGTGCGATCAAAGCTCACGGCAGCCTTGAACTCCTGGGCTCAAGTGATCCTCCTGCCTCAGCCTCCCTAGTACAAGATGTGCACCAACTACACCCACTAACTTAAATATATATACATATATTTGTAGAAATGGGGGTCTCACTATGTTGCTCAGGCTGCTCCAGAACTCCTCGCCTCAAGCTATCCTCCCTGACCTTGGCCTCCTGAAGTTCTGGGGTTATAGGAGTGAGCCACCGCGCCTGGCCTCATCTGCACTTTTAACAAGCTTCCCTCACCATGGATTCCCGAGAGCTCCAAAGTGAGTAATTATCAAGGGGACCAAATTCTGAATTTCACACGGAACTTTTCTACTGTGACATGCTCTTGTTTTGGGGTTCTTTTTCTAACTGTCTTTCTCTCCTTGCATCTTCTTCTGAATTCAAAATAGGTAAAGCTGTTAATAATGTAAATAGCTTCCCAACTTTGTGTAATTTCAAAAAGATGAGAGTTTGATTCTAAGAAGATGGTCAATGAAAACGAAGTCAACAGGACTGCCACTCCCTTCCTGCACAGAAATATGTTCAGAACATCTGAATCTTTTCCTTGTGAGAGACAAAAATTGTAAGACAGAGTATGGTGTGTGATATCACCTCCCTATGGAACTTTATTTGATACTTTAACATGTTCCATGAAATTCTTACCACAAAGTGAGTTATACATCTTAATCATATTTCTGTAAAGTTCTGTTTCATAAAGGACTTAAGTCAAACGATTATTTATCATCTTTCTTAATCTTGTTCTCATGTAAAATTCTTCAAACCAGAAATAATCTATTAAGACTAGAAAAACAACCTATTCATAGACCCAGGACTGAGACATCTAGATAACTTATTATCCTTTGGCAATATCCTCAAAAAAGAACATTCACTCATTCAAAAAACAGGGGGTGGGGTCCACAGAGTAAGACACAGGGAAACCATTTAACCTCTAGTCAATCTCCCCCAGCTACTTTTTAAAAGAAACTTTCATCACGTTAGAATAAATGATGCAGGCCGGGTGCAGTGGCTCAAGCCTGTAATCCCAGCACTTTGGGAGGCCAAGACGGGCGGATCACGAGGTCAGGAGATCGAGACCATCCTGGCTAACACGGTGAAACCCCATCTCTACTAAAAAATACAAAAAACTAGCTGGGCGAGGTAGCGGGCGCCTGTAGTCCCAGCTACTTGGGAGGCTGAGGCAGGAGAATGGTGTAAACCTGGGAGGCAGAGCTTGCAGTAAGCTGAGATCCGGCCACTGCGCTCCAGCCCGGGCGACAGAGCGAGACTCTGTCTCAAAAAGAATAAATGATGCATTATTCTATACAAATCATGGTGAGTGGTTTAAAAATGCCATACTACAATACAAATATTATCTGCTAAACTAAAATTTAAAGGCTCTGTGTTAAGATTATCAGCCTAGTACAGTATTATCACACTTTTGCCTTCCATCATATTCCTCCTGTATCTGGCGCAGGAAAGATCTATCTATGGCCATCCCAGATTCCCAACAACAGCCAGTACTTGCTCCCTCAACATACATCATTTTAATGTGTTAATAGGCCAGGCGCAGTGGCTCACGCCTGTAATCTCCACACTTTGAGAGGCCGGGGCAGGTGGATCACCTCAAGTCAGGAGTTCAAGACCAGCCTGGCCAACACAGTGAAACCCCGTCTCTACTAAAAATACAAAAATTAGCCAGGCGTGGTGGCACACACCTGTAATCCCAACTAGTCTGGAGGCTGAGGCAGGAGAATCACTTGAACCCAGGAGGTGGAGGTTGTGGGTAAGTCGAGATCACTTTGCTGCACTCCACACTGGACAGAGCAGGTCTCCATCACCCTCCTCCCCCTCCCCCTCAAAAAAAGTGTTAATAAGACCTGACAGTCAGCTGTCAGCTGAATACCCACGACATTAGAAAATATAATCAACAGATACAAGCCACTACACTTTTTTGAACATTTGGTTACTAAAAAAAAGTCTCAGAAAACAGGGGATGTCTGTAATGATTATATAATTGTCATGTTGAGAAGGGAACAGAGGGGGAGGGACAAGGGAGTGGTAGTCAAATTTCTGTTTCTAATAAATCTCTTCAGAGACTTGAAATTGTTTTTCTTGTTTTCTTACATCTCTTTGCTATATAATGCTATATAACCACCCCCCTCATTTCTTCAAGTCAGATATCAGATCAATAATCAATAGAGAAGTCCCAGCTTCACTTCAAGAGACAGAGATTAGACAGTTAAATTTTAATAGGTATTACCAGATTGTTTTTCAAAAAGGCTGCATCAGTCTAACTTTCTGTTAGTAATGTATAAGAGGATTCCTTTTGCTTTCCAATCACAGATATTACTTAATGATTTTTGCCAGTCAGATCTTTTCAGGTTTTTTTTTTTTTGTTTTTAAGATTTATTCTTTTGTGACTTGCCACCTATTCATATCCTTTGCCCATTGTTCCACTGGGCTGTTTGTCTATTATAATATTAACTCTCTGTCACCTGCTTTGCAAATACTTTTTTCTTAAATCTGTTGCATGTCCGTGTGTGTGTGTACGCCTTAGAGCAGGAGGTTAGTAAGCTATGGTCTAACACCTGTTAGTATAAATAAAGCTTTACTGAAACACAGCCTTGCCCACTCATTTTTGTAGTAAATTCAGTAACTGCAACAGAAATTATCTGGCACTCAAAGCCTAAAATATTTAATATTTGACCCTTTACAGAAAGTATTTGCCAATACTAGCTATATGGAACATCCAAAAAAAAAAAGGCGGGGGGAGTCTTTCTTCTTCCATAGAATCCATGTTCCAAAAGGATTTTATGTGTTTTATTCACTGCTAGAAAATACCTAGCAAGTAGTACACATTAATTTTCAGAATTAATGCAAGGTCTTCTTGCTTTTATATATATATACTTTAAAAAAAATAACGTATAGAGATGAGGTCTCACTGTTGCCCAGGCTGGTCTCCAAGTTCTGGCCTCAAGTGATCCTCCCCCAAAGTGCTGGGATCCCATGCACAAGCCACCACATCCAGCGAAACAGTATTCATATAAGAAAAAAAGAAAACCACTTTTTTCTTAACAATTACAATTTATTAAGTTTCATTGTGAAAAATTAGGAAGAAATAACACACTTAAGTTTTTCAGCTGGAAATCATCCCATTAATAAGGACATACCTTACGACAGGGTTATTCAATCTTTTGGCTTCCCTGGCCCACATTGGAAGAAGAAGAATTGTCTTGGGCCACACATAAACTACGCTAACACTAATGATACCTGATGAGTTTTAAAAAAAAAAATTTGCAAAAAAATAAAAATAAATCTCAAAATGTTTTAAGAAAGTTTATGAATTTGTGTTGGCCTCAAAGCCGTCCCAGGCTGCAGGCGGCCTGCGGGTGGGTGGGTTGGACAAGCTTGCCTTAAGGGAAAACATTCTGGGCTCATTTTGATGTTAAATTAAGTTGTTTTAAGAGACTCCAAATACAGGAACCTAATCATGGCACTAAGGACAATTTACTCTCATTATAAACTACTTGTCAGTCGACAAGTCTCATCAAAGTGATTAAATATTTTCAACCGAAAAAACGTGATGAGAAGGGAAAACATTTTCCCCACTAAACTCAATACTACACAACTTTAGGTTCTGGGCTCAGCTTTGGGCCCTGTTCAGGTTGAAAGGGACTCGTTTTAGAAATGTTCTGTTTGTAACGCATGTCATCTGGGGCATTTTTGTTGTTACTGTGCTTCCAAGCACAACTTTAGTGTCCACTATATTACTGCATGTTATATTCAGCTTGCTAAAGAAATGCGTTTTTAAAACCCCACATACGATGTACAATTCTTTCAACTTTTCTGTTTATTTGAAAGTTTTCATAATAAAATATTGGGAGGAAATATTCCTAGATCACAGAAAAAAATTTTCATTAACATCAAAGTCTCATTTCTATTACTCCACAAAAGAAACACTGTCCTTTTAAACTATTAAGTTACAGTAAGTAACATCCATCTTTCAAATTCATGGTCAACAATGGTTAACATTCACACTATACATCCTTGAAGTCGAAGGAAATTTTTCCTTTTATCGTTGTACAGACACTGGAAAACGTGCATCACTCCTACTGAGAAGCAGTGATACCTTGCATTTTAAAGTCTGACAAACTTTAAAATCTTTTTTAAAATCCCTATACTATTTAGAAATTTCTACAGACAGTGAACAGTGTGACACCTTGATAAGTCAAAGCATATCTAAAAAGACATCATAAAAAAGCAGGAACTCCTACTTACAAAATATGTCTACGGTAATATATTATTAAAAATCTATTTCAGGTCCTCGGTGATGGTATGGATGGGGAGGTATATAATGAAAAAGAAATATATGATCAAAAACGTCGAGGAAGTGTATGTATGTGAGTTCCAATAAGCTGGAATTTAAATAGAAAGGTTGAAGTCACAGCAAGTAGATGAAAGGCGGCCCCTTTAACATTTGCTCCTGGAGTCCGGCAACTCTCAGCAGTTGGCTGGAGACTAAGCTGGCTGATCCCGTGGAGCTTCAACAAAGGGACGAAACAAACTGAGTCCCCAGGGCCCCCCTCCCGACAACGCGTGAAACAACTTGATAAATGATTGCTCTGTCAGGGGATGAGGAGATGGAGACGTCTGGGAGCAGAGGGGGAATGTATCTAATTTAGGAGGCCAAGGGGGAAGAGGAAGACAGGGAAAGCAGAACAGCAGACAGGGGCAAGACCATCTAATCGCGCAAACACTCAGCAGAGAACTAGAAACCAACACCAGACAATCCAACTGCGTCTCTGAAAGCTGCAGTCATTAGACTGCAACAAGAGACTCGGCAGAGACCAGTTCTCCCCAAGTCACCAGGATTTTAAAAGGAAAATGTTCACCTTCCACAACCCATTCTCCAGCCTCAAGTCCAAGCTTCAGAAAGTGCTGCTCTCATACTACTTCGTTCATTTGGGGATGACATGAAATACAAAATCCTTTCCCCCACCCCCAGCTCCTGCGTAAAGATTGCTGATCCAGGCCTGAAAGCCAGAGGTGCAAGAGCCCAGGGCTTAGCTCACTTAAGGAAACATTAATTACCCTGAAACAAAAATAGGAGGAGTTCACATCCGGGGCTCAACACTTCCCTTCTCCTCTGCCCCCTTCTCTAGAGTGTGAGCATCCACTATTTATACAGCCTCTTCCTGACCGAGGACTGATACTGGTCCCGCAGGACTTCCCTGCCTGGGGAAGACTCACTGGTGACAAACTCAGCATTGCACAGTCATTTCAGAAGTAGGCACAGCTCAACTTGAGAAGAAGGTTGTCAGAACCGGAAGTGGTACAAAAGCAGCTTCCCAAAGAGTGGCCGGTTAATTCATAAGGGATGCTCTGGCAGCTTAGCATCTGATGAAAGACCATTACAGAAGGTTACAAGTCAAAGGTGGAACCAGCAACCCGAGTCTTTCTTGCGTCACTGCAGTTTATTTGTGAACTAGACACAGCTAATGTTGCGGTTGTAACAGAAGTGCTGTGTTGGATTATTGTGCACAGAACCTTATTTAAATGTTGAATTAAGCCTGGGCTATAGTTGGCATAATTTAAGCTAACAGCAAATGGTATATCAAGAAACTCAAGGCTGGGCGCGGTGGCTCACGCCTGTAATCCCAGCACTTTGGGAGGCCGAGGCAGGCGGATCACGAGATCAGGAGATCAAGACCATCCTGGCTAACATGGTGAAACCTCATCTCTACTAAAAATATAAAAAATTAACCGAGTGCAGTGGCATGTACCTGTAGTCCCAGCTACCCAGGAGGCTGAGGCAGGAGAATCTCTTGAGCTCAGGAGGCTGCAGTGAGCTGAGATGGCGCCACTGTGCTCCAGCCTGGGTGACAGAGGGAGAAAGAAAGAGGGAGGGAGGGAAGGAAGGAAGGAAGGAAGGAAAGAAGGAAGGAAGGAAGGAAATGCCCAGCACTCTTGGAGGATAACTGGTAATCCATAGCTATGACCCCAAATCTACTTTATTACAGTATGTTTCAGAACATCTGATATATTAATTAATTTGGCCAGAGAGACACTGTATAATACAAGCGACAGGACGTCTATGAGAAAAAAATCACTGTTTTACTGGATCAAGTTGGATGGTCCTGCTCCTATTGATTTTTTTTTTTAAGAATTAAAAGAGCTCTAGTGAGTTTATTCTAGGAAAAATGTGTTTGTGGTCTGTCCAGAATTTTCACTGGACCAAACAAAAATAGAACTTGTTAATTCTCCAGACATCTTTCTTGTCAGATTACACAGTTCAAAAGGTACTCAGGGTTTCATAAACTTAAGAGATGAGAGAAGAGACACTGCACCATGGATCTCACTTTTGTGAATTGCTGACTACAATTAGTTTGACTAATTCTAATCAGCAATTCACAAAAGTGTGATCTTGCAATTATACAACCAGTCTCCAAATTCTACCTTGCTTTCCGATCTTTCTGCCAAGGTCTGAGTCTTAGAAATACAGGCAAATTCGTGTTCATGGACTGTCAATCTGAAAAGACTGTCAACTAGTCAGTTCCATGGAATGCATAAGAAATTGGATACTGGTAACAGGCAGCAATGTTTGCTTTGGTCTGCAGTTTTGTCTTGTTTTTCACTGGTTGTCCAACATTGAAAAAAAAAAATTTTGGAGGAGCTTACAAAAAAATAATCTGGATATCTCCCTTTTCTTGAAAAATCAAGTCTGACTGATTGACAGTTCTTCATGACTCAGCTGGCACTAACAGGGGGCTGCCTCTCAGACTGGACATGGATCCTCCAGCTCATTAACCGCATCAGGCCCCATCCCCTCCATTAAGTTAGTCACCTGTCTGGCCCTGCAGGCTTCTGAGTTTCAACATCAGCTCTACAACATCAATGAGTAGCAGGTTAGCTCGTACTTGAACAATACCCCATGTGTGTTCCTCCCTTTCTTTCTATCAGTCCCAGATAATGCTGGCTGCTCTCCCTTGACTTGACACTATCCTTTCACTGTAACACCCAGGATTTAACGAAATACTCTGTGACTAGGAAAAAAAGACGAGACTCACTGCCTTTATTATAAACAGCAGTAGGTAAAGGTATCCCACACCCAAAATGACCACAAAAGAAAGTGCTCAAGAAAATACACACAAACGGAACATAAAACAAGACAGGAGTGACAGCGTAGCCACGGGGAGTGCGGGGGGAGGGGGACATAAAAGTGGGTGGGGTTCTAATCCATGGTTGGGGTGAACTTATTTCTAGACTGCTGGGAAAGTGATTCAGGCAACAGCCTAAAGGGTTAGTGTCCAAAAGGAAAAATTAGACTAGTGTTTGCCCCTGAAGAATGTCTACTGTACTGCCACCATGTAAAGCAGTGAATCCTAAAGCAAGGTTCTGCCTGCATCAGTCTTCAGAACCCGGCCTCAGAAGCTGCATTTCAAATCAAGCAATCCAATGGTTCTCAAACACACTCAAGTTTGAAAAACAACCGAATTCCACTACAGTTGCCTAGAAGGATGGGTCTGGACTCAGAGCATGACGTCTCCTGGATCCTTCCCTGCCTTCGTTCAAACTAACTTAATGTGAGTGGCCTTTCCTCTGTGTTCCCATCCACCTTGACAGAACAACAGTCACACCATGCTTAACCGTTCATTCTTCCAAGAGAAGCAAAAGGCCTCTTTTTTTTTTTTTACCCTCACGGATAGAAAAAGTGGCTTGACACAGAGTAAGTACTACCTATTTAACAAAATAAGTTATTTTACTCTGTGCCTTACTTTAAAACACTAGGGGAAAAGGTCTGACTAAATGATCTCTAGTGACCTTAGTTATATTCTAGCATCTGTTTTATGCGCTAGGGAACTATTTCTCAACCTATTTTTCATTACCACCCTTTTAAGGAATCTTTTTAGATTCGCTCCCCATTGTCCCCAAACCATGAAATTTTAGTATTACAGAAACAGGCTGTGTATTGCACAAACCATCATAATAGCTAAGTTTTTTTCATCACCTCCCTCTAAAAGAGCCAATTTTCAACAATAGCACCTCCTTGATAATGCATTCAATTGTATTTAGATATTCACAGTAACACTGTGATGACAGGCGGCCAGGCACAGTGGCTCATGCCTGTAATTCCAGTACTTTGGGAGGGCGAGGTGGGTGGATCGCGTGAGTTCCAGAGTTCAAGACCAGCCCTGGGGAACATAGAAAAACCCTGTCTCTACAAAAAATACAAAAATGAGCCGGGCATGGCAGCGTGCACCTGCAGTCCCAGCTACTTGTGAGGTTAAGGTGTGAGGACTGTTTGAGCCCAGGAGGTGAAGGCTGCAGTAAGCAGTGATCGCGACACTGCACTCCAGCCTGGGCAACAGAGCCAGAGTCTGTTTAAAGAACAACAATAAGGAAGACAAAAACAACGTGATGACAGGGGAGAATGTAACTCTAAAACGTAATTTTAACTTCTTTTACCAAATCAACACATGGTTTGAGTTGACATGTGTTACTGACAACCTTTAAAATACCTTTAGCAGCTCTACATATAAACCTTCCCCAAACTGGGTATAGCATTCCTTTAAAATCCACACACTATTATTGAGACAGACTACATATGAAAAGTGTTTCTAAAGATTTTTTAAATCAGCCATATGAGGCCTTCGCACACATATTGACTTTAACCAGAAAGTGATATTGTTCATATCATATCAGTTCAAAGAATTAACTCTGCAGTTTGCCAACGATATTAGCATTCCACCCAAAAATCAGTGTGGTACTTAGGCAACCAGAAATGTCACACACGAGGTGGGGATGTAGCTCAGAGGTAAGAGTGCATGCTTAGAAATGTACCAGGAAAAACACCATACCGAATCTGTTGTATTTATGGGTAACAATAAAGCATCTGACTGTCATCAATACTGACATGAACATGTCTCTGTTCAAGTCACACTCAAAAAGATACATAAAGCTGGGTGTGCCAGCTCACACCTGTAATCAGAGGGTGAGGTGGGAGGATCACAGTGAGACCCAGCCTATACAAAAAATAAAAATTAGCCGAGCATGGTGGCGCCTGCAGTCCTAGGTACTCAGGAGGCTGAGGTGGGAGGGCTGCTTGAGCTCAGGAGTTTGAGGCTGCAGTGAGCTTTGATCATGTCATGGCATTCCAGCCTGTGCAACAGAGCAAAATCCTGTTTCTTTAAAAATAAAAATAAAAGACAAGTGTTGGCGAGGATGTGGAAACACTGGAATCCTCATACACTGCTGGTGAGAATGTAAAGTAATGCAGTGACTTTGGAAAAGTCTGGCAATTCCTCAAAAGGTTAAACACAGTAATCATATGACCCAGAAATTCAAATAGCTATATACCCGAAAGAAATAAAAACCTAGGAGCACACAAAACATACTTTTTTTGTTTTTTTTTTGAGACGGAGTCTCGCTCTGTCGCCCAGGCTGGAGTGCACTGGCGCGATTTCGGCTCACTGCAAGCTCCGCCTCCCGGGTTCACACCATTCTGCTGCCTCAGCCTCCCGAGTAGCTGGGACTACAGGCACCCACCACCACGCCTGGCTAATTTTTTGTATTTTTAGTAGAGACGGGGTTTTACCGTGTTAGCCAGGATGGTCTCAATCTCCTGACCTCGTGGTCAGCCTGCCTTGGCCTCCCAAAGTGCTGGGATTACAGGCATGAGCCACCACACCCAGCCAGAACTTTTACAGGAATATTCATAGCAGTATTACGGATAATAGCCAAAAAGTAGAAACAACCCAAATGTCCAACAACTGATGAACAGATGAACCAAATGTGGTATCAGTCATACAATGGAACGGTATCTGGCAATAAAGGAATGAAATACTAATACCTGCTACAACATAAATAAACCATAAAAACATTCTGCTAAGTGAAAAAGCCAGGCACAAAGGGCCACAGTGTGGCTGTATGATTCCACTTATAGGAAAGGTCCACAGTAGGCAAATCCACACAGGCACAAAGCTCAGTGGTTTCCAGAGGATGGGGAAAAAAGTGAGTGGAGTGTGCTTGCTGAAGGGTTTAGAACATGAAAATGTTCTAAAATTGACTCTGGTCATGGCTGCGCACTCTAAATATACTAAAACCACTGAACTGTAGACTTCAAATGAGTTAACTGTACGGTTTGTGAATATCTCAATAAGCTGCGCCCCTCCCCCAAAAAAATCTGTGAAAAAATACAAGGGATACCAGAAAACGTGTTTGATGCTACAACAGGCATCAGTAAGAATTACCACGTTAGTCTTTTTTTTTTTTTCCATTTTAAGTAACGCTCCAATGATACTATTCAAAATATAAATTCAAAATATAAATATAGCTTTCTATGCTATTTTAATTTATTGAATTCAGGTGAAACAGTAGTATATAAAAGCAAGGAACTGCTGGTAGTTATTCAAGATCTACGTGCAAACAATTTTATGCCATAGCTCCTGATGGAATGGATCACTTTTAGAGATGATGAAGTTCAAACAAAATATATAATGTTTTGAAGAGTGTTCTATACCATAAATTTACTGAGAACAGGAAACATGTATGTACAACAACTGCTGTGTCAGGCACTATGACTCATGTTTTACATACACACTATAATCCTCCCATCAACCTTGTGAGGTATTATTGTCTTCATTTGAAATAGCTCAAATCCAAATATCCTCAAGACCAGAATAGTTCAATTAATTACTGTAAGTTTCAGTTTCTTGACCTGTAAAAGAAATAACAGTCCTACATACATCAGAATTCTAAGAGCTAAATGAAATAAGGTATATTAAGTGTCTGATTAAACAGGTACTCAAATTTCAGGGTTATCTTTTTTACCCCAGCTTTAGCAAAAACAGATACAGCATTCAGGGGCTAGCAAAAGATCAACACTGTCAGGTTCACCAGGATTCCCTTTAAGTTGTGAGCACTCGATCATGCAGCATGCACAAGGAACTACAGACAGAGCACTCACAGATCACTGTCGTGATCAAATAAAACTAACAGAGTTAATCTGGTTTAATGATATGCATTAGCATAATTATGGCAAATAATTAAATATATATAAATAGTAGGCAATGATTGATTATAACTATTATGACTTACGTACCCAATGAAATTGTTTCAAGGGACATTTGAGAGCCAAGGAGTGAGCTGTTTTTAAAACCAGCAAGAGACACTGCAGCCATGACCTACAGGGATGATGCAACCTTGTTCTTTTCCCCAGTGAGTGTTTTCAAAGAAGCCTTGGCTGGATGCTGAGAAACAACTCCAGCTGCACAGAGTACAAGTGAGGCTTAGGATGGAACACTTCTTTCCTCAGCACTACAATCTGACAGGGCAGTCTAACCCAGAGAGAAAGCTGGCAGAAGGAGAAGGAAAATCAATCCCACCCTGAGAGGCAGGGGCACTGGGGTATGTGGAGGGGGTGGAGGTGGGAGAGGGTTAGAGATAATTGAGTGTGATGAACCACAAGGGCTGATGGAGGATAAATTGGCTGATGGAGCATCTTGAAGAATTAGGGGGCAGAATAAGCGTGCCAGATGGAAGGATGGCCAAAGGACATGTGGGAAGAGAGGGAGGGCGCAGAAAGGTAGGGCCACTACTATAGATACACATTTGCAATGTTCACCAGGAACCCGTGCACACCATTTTGCTAAACAAATGCGGGTATAGGTTATGTGCATTTTTCATATAGAGCTCAACAGAAGTTTGACAACTGTAAGAGGCCTGACCTATGAAAGAAGTAATGCAGATAAAATGACAACAGCAGCATTTCAGAAGCCAGACTCTGAATACAGAATGATGTGAATCAAGTTCCAATGTACCAATTATAAATTTAATAAAAAGGAAAGCTATCATCAGCCCTGTGGTAAAGAATGTCCCATATAGGGGGCCGGGCGCGGTGGCTCAAGCCTGTAATCCCAGCACTTTGGGAGGCCGAGACGGGCGGATCACAAGGTCAGGAGATCGAGACCATCCTGGCTAACACGGTGTAACTCCGTCTCTACTAAAAAATACAAAAAACTAGCTGGGCGAGGTGGCGGGCGCCTGTAGTCCCAGCTACTCAGGAGGCTGAGGCAGGAGAATGGCGTGAACCCGGGAGGCAGAGCTTGCAGTGAGCTGAGATCCGGCCACTGCACTCCAGCCTGGGCGACAGAGCGAGACTCCGTCTCAAAAAAAAAAAAAAAAAGAAGAATGTCCCATATAGGAAATGAATACTCTCAGACACTTGGTGGGGGTATAAACTCTATGCTGGTGGGGGTTTAACCTCTACATAGCAATTTGGCACTATTTTCCTTCTCTTTATTGTAACTAAACTATTTTTTCTCCTAAGGAGAAAGTCCTTCCCTAGAGACCAGACTAATGGTGGCTTAGTCTTCCACTGGCCGTACAGGACTTCTTACTGCCACTCTGACCATGAATGAAAACATCTTTTGAGGCTCATGCAATCAAGCTCTAGTTCTCTGCTTCTCCCTGTTATTCACCAACCTACCCGTTTCTTTGTAATAAGCTGTAATCTCCTTCTCTCCCTCCCACCATCAACCTAAATGGTTGTGAAATCCTTACTTAGAACTCATCCAACGCTGTATAGTTCCTTTTTATCTTCCGTAAGTCAACCCCCAGATATAACTTACTCTGCATAAGCTAATCCAGAGATGCTGTCCCTGTGAGATCTTTTTTTTTTTTTTTTTTGGTAGAGATGGGGTTTTGCCATATTGGCCAGGCTGGTCTTGAACTCCTGGGCTCAAGTGATCCGACTACCTCGGATTCCCAAAGTGCTGGGATTACAGCTGTGAGCCACCACGCCCGGCCTCCCTGTGAGATCTTCATATGTCCTGCTCTCAAATCCTCACCTCCCGTCTTTTATCTCACTATGTCGCATGTCATTCATATCCAAAATACCTATTCTGACTACACTGGAATCTCTAGTCCTTGTAATACTATATTTTCTTCCAATCTATTCGTTCCCTTCACCTATTAATTCTACCATATATTGACTGAGGACCTTCTTTGTACCAACCACTGTGCATTTCTCTCCATATCCACCCTAGACCGTCCCCCTGCCACCATGATCAGTCACTTCAGTCATTCTCCCCATGATTCCAGACTCTCCTCTACCCCACCAATCCTTCTTTCACTCCATGCAAAATCCCAACCCTGATGAACAATTACAGCATTTATATGTTCTCCTAGGCAGTTATCTGAGCACTAGAAAAATGAAAACCAGTAGACTCACACATGTACATCGATACCACTATAAGCTATCACCATCATCAACCAAGCTCCACAACCTCTCTCCTGTCCTCCTAGAGGCCACTCCAAACATTTGTCTCTCTTGAGCACATTTCCCCACCACGCCTATTCCCTAAGCATTCGCACATGACTCTGCTGCTTTTATACATGCACACATGCACGCACGCTCACACGCACACACACACACGTTCACACATACGCACACGGGTACACGTGCACACACACATACACGCACAGTCACACGCACGCACACACACATAAAAACATTATTTTTCTCATCTGGGTGCAGTGGCTCATGCCTGTAATCCCAGCACTTTCAGAGGCGGAGGCAAGAGGATCATTCGAGCCCAGGGGTTTGAGATCAGCCTAGGCAACATACGGAGACCAGGTCTCTATTTAATTTCAATTTTAAAAGAAAGAAAGAAAGAAAGAAAAGAAACAGTATTTTCGCTAGGAACAAACTCAGTATTTTGAAAACTTTTACTATGAAATAAGGGGGGGAATAAACATGCTTTTATCTTACTTGTTTGAACTGTATTTGGGATAATCAAATGTTTGATAAGAAGTTTCTGTTTATAAAGATATTCCAGTTATCTTTGAAAAATGAATGACCGAAAATTAAATTATTGCCATTGTGTAAGTACTGTGCACTCTGAAGGTACTAATGCTAAAAAAAGAAAAAAATTGCCACTGTGCAAGCCCTAGTAAATAATGGATCTAAGATCTAGGCAATAACCATCAATGTCTGCTCACATCTCAGTGACAGCAGACATTATGTGACTACTTCCATCACCATCCATTAAGAATTTGTATTCCCGGCCGGGCGCGGTGGCTCAAGCCTGTAATCCCAGCACTTTGGGAGGCCGAGGCGGGCGGATCACGAGGTCAGGAGATCGAGACCATCCTGGCTAACATGGTGAAACCCCGTCTCTACTAAAAAATACAAAAAACTAGCCGGGCAAGGTGGCGGGCGACTGTAGTCCCAGCTACTTGGGAGTCTGAGGCAGGAGAATGGCCTGAACCCGAAAGGCAGAGCTTGCAGTGAGCCAAAATCACGCCACTGCACTCCAGCCTGGGCGACAGAGCGAGACTTCGTCTCAAAATAAATAAATAAATAATAAAATAAAAAGCACAAGTGGGAGAAAAATAGAGCAAAACTAGGAGAAAGAAATCATGTGTAACAAAATAAGATACATGGAGCAAAGATTCAGATCCAGGAGAAAAAATGTTAGTGAGAGGGACTAAAGTAGAGGGAGAGAAAAAGACTGAGGAAAGGAACCAATTGAAAAAATAATAGAATGAAATATTTTACAACTGCAGAAAGATGTGAGACTGAAGATAGAAAGAGTATAAGTTCCAGGCATTAATNATTTGTATTCCCCATTTTGCAATCTACCCATCTGACAAAGGGCTAACATTCAGAATCTACAAACAACTTAAACAAATTTACAAGAAAAAAACAACCCCATCAAAAGTGGGCAAATGATATGAACGGACACTTCTCAAAAGAAGACATTTATGCAGCCAACAGACACATGAAAAAATACTCATCATCACTGGTCATCAGAGAAATGCAAATCAAAACCACAATGAGATACCATCTCACACCAGCTTGGCTACCCAAACCAGCAGCAGCAACTCGCCCTCGTCCCCTTCCACGCTTTGTTCTTTAGCTCTTCATAATAAATCTTGCTGCTGCTCACTCTTTGGGTCCACACCACCTTTAAGAGCTGTAACACTCACCGCAAGGGTCTGCGGCTTCACTCCTGAAGTCAGCGAGACCATGAACCCACCGGAAGGAACAAACTCTGGACGTGCCACCTTTAAGAGCTGTAACACCCACCATGAGGTCCGCGGCTTTATTCTTGAAGTCAGCGAGACCAAGAACCCAGCAGAAGGAATAAATTCCGGACACCATACCATCTGATCCAGCGATCCCATTACTGGGTATACACCCAAAGGATTATAAATCATGATACTATAAAGACACATGCACATGTATGTTTATTGCAGCACTGTTCACAATAGCAAAGACTTGGAACCAACCCAAATGTCCATCAATGATAGACTGGACAAAGAAAATGTGACACATATACACCATGGATTACTATGCAGCCATAAAAAAAGGATGAGTTCACGTCCTTTGCAGGGACATGGATGAAGCTGGAAACCACCATTCTCAGTAAACTATCACAAAGACGGAAAACCAGCCACCACACATTCTCACTCTTAGGCTGGAATTGAACAACGAGAACACATGGACACAGGGTGGGGAACATTACACACAGCTGCCTGTCGGGGGGTGGGGAGCTGGGGGAGGGTTAGCATTAGGAGAAGTACCTAATGTAAATGACGAGTTGATGGGTGCAGGAAACCAATACGGCACATGTATACCTATGTAACAAACCTGCACGTTCTGTACGTGTATCCTAGAACTTAAAGTACAATTAAAAAAAAAAATTGTGTTCCCCCAACATAAATCTGAATTTGATTAAATTTAACCACCAATTTACAGGACATAGAGGGAACAGAAGAACATGTTAAATGATTCAATGGAGGTAAAATCAACAACTTCCAAGCTGGGAAAATCTACAGAAAAAGAGAAACATGGTTTCTCCAAAACATAAACTGCAAGAAAAAGGGGGAAACTATAGAATAAAAAAATACTGAGGCCGGGTGTGGTGGCTCACGCCTGTAATCCCAACACTTTGGGAGGCTGAGGCGGGCGGATCACCTGAGGCCAGGAGTTTGAGACCAGCCTGGCCAATATGGTAAAACCCTGTCTCCACTAAAAATATAAAAATTAGCTGGGCATGGTGGCACATGCCTCAGTTCCAGCTACTTGGGAGGCTGAAGCAGGAGAATCCCTTGGACTCGGGAGGCGGAGGTTGCAGTGAGCCGAAATCACGCCACTGCACTCCAGCCTGGGAGACAGAGAGAGACTCTGTCTCAGGGTGGGAAAAAAAAAAAATTAAAAGAACAGAACCATTTACAACATATGAACTTTATTTGAATGTGACTTTAAACAAATTATAAAAAGGAGGGAGGACTACTAAGGAAATATGAAATTTGACAACATTAAGGAATTCTGTGTAATCTTTTTATGTGTGATCATGTATTGCGGGTTTTTGTTTTTTAAAGACCAGTGTCTTTTGGACAGACAAATGGATATATTTATGGATGAAATGATATGATATCTGGGATTTGCTTCAAATAATCTGGGAAGGGGGGAAACAGGTAAAACAAGACTGGCCTTCCCTTGGAAACTGCTGAAGCTATATATATGATGGCTACCTGAGGGTTTCTTTACTAATCGCTTAGCTTGATATACGGTTAAAAAGAAAATTCCTCTGTATTTCAGCCACCCAAAGCAGAATTCTGGGAAGGAGCAACGAAGCCTTTCCCACACTCCCACTTTGAACTACTCACCACTTTCTGTGGATCTTATCTCTTTTCCTTTCTCTTTAACATCTCTTTTATGGCCCCTATTCTTTATTCCCACCGTCACCAGTCTAGTTCAGAGGCATCATCATCTCTCATTTAATTAAATGTTAACCTCCTATCTGGTTTATCTCTAGATTAGACCCTTGGTCTATCTGCCTAGACTGGAAACCAAGAGTTAAAATAGTTTCCAGTGTCTAGAAGGCTGCTTCTCCTCTAAGACCCATCAGCGCTGCCCAAGCTAATTCCTCCACTTGCTTCTTCAACATTCAACTCAAGCTCTGCTGTCCTGGAAGCCGCTCTCAATCCCAAGTCTCATTTAGATGTATTTGCTCTGTGTGCCCAAGGTACCCTTTTGCATAGTGCTATTCCTATCAGAGCCCACACAGTAGTTTAGTTGTCTTTAACTTATTTGACTTCCTATACTCAGCATCTAAAACCAGACATGTTATAGGCCCTCAACGAATATGTACTGAAAGTAAGGATTACAAAGCACAAGAAAACATGAGACCAAATAGGTCCAGAACAGAAGGCAGATTGACGGCTCGAAGCACAGTTGTTCTCACACCAAAAATCACTCCAGGGTGCTGCTACACCTGTGTTCACATACATGCGATTAAGATCCTCTTCCTCAGATATTAGATGCAATTTATAACCTCTGAAGACCGTACCACACTACACTTGGACTCTAAAAGGAGAAGCAACCACATTCATCTTTCCAAACAAATTTACTAAACAAAATAACAAACCAAAAGTAGTGAGAAGAAAACAAGCACAAGACACTTTCTTAGCATTTTTTAAAAGGCGAGTAAATGCATAGTTAACATAAAAGCCAAGCTTCCAGAATAGACACTGTAAAGAAATAAGCCTGAATTTTAAATATTAGATTATATCAATCTGAAACGCAAGGACTCCGCCTTGCCTTCAACCTCTTGTCTGGAAAACACCTAGTAAAAGCAAGCAATAAATATTTCTTACATTAATGTCTAGGGCAAAAACACGGCTTTGAAAGTAACCATGGAGAAGACCGGTAACAATTCAGAGGAGTCGCCCAGAGGGAGACAACAATATCACCATTGCCCGTACCCTACACACGGCCTGTGTCCTTGTATACTGGTTCTTGCCGGAGAGAGGGACACTGATCCTCCCTTTCATCGACAACACACAGCTGCAGGTGCATTTCCACACGGGGACGGGTGAGCACTCAGACATCGCCTTCCATTTCTGAGTGTACTCTAGCCATTGGGTGATCATGAACAGCCATGAGTGTGGGCCTGGAAGCGTGAGGAGACATCCAACAATATGCCCTTTGAGGATGGCAGAGTATTGGAGCTCCACATCACAGTGCTGGACGATGAATACCAGGCAATGCTAAATGGCATCACTGTTACAGCTTTGCCATCGATTCCGGCCAGGGTCTGTGAAGGTGGCCCAAGTGTGGAGAGATGTCTCCCTGAACTCAAGGTGTGTTTGCGACTGAGGGAGATGACCACACTCCCCATTGTGGAGGAATCCCTTTTTCTACATGACCATGGGATTCCCAGAGCCTGCTAACAGAGTAATCCTGTAATCCCTACTCACGCCAACCCTTACACTTGGTCATTCAAACTTTACCAAATTAAAAAAAAAAAAAAAAAAGTAACCACGGCTGGGTGTGGTGGCCCAAACTGTAATCCCAGCACTTGGGGAGGCTGAGGCAGGAGGACTGCTTGAACCCAGGAGCTCAAGACTAGCCTGGTAGGTAACAATTACCTTCTCAAAGTTCATTTAATTCCTTAGCATATTCTGATAACATAATATAAAAATATTTTAAGATGTGCTGACAATGACAGGATCTCAAGAGCTATAGGTTCTGAAGAGAAGATGCAGTGACGAAAAACAAAAACAACAATGGAAAAGATTAAGGTGGAAAAGGCAAAGTATTATTTATGCATATTGAGGCTTTAAAACAGTGCTACATGGGTTTCTGGTTCAGTGTGTGAGACACTGAGGAGTTTGGAAGTCCGACTTAACAAGTAACAAGGTAAACACACTGAAGACGAAACAAGTCTTCTTAGATTCCTCAAAGAGATGAGGTCACAGGGCAAATCATAGTGCCCAAATCTGGGGACAGCCGGGAATACAGAGTATCACAACTGACCAGAGAAGAAACCTGCAAGGGAGCCAGTGCCTCAGTGTGAACAAATCCGAGAGCTAAAAACTCCAGGGGAGCCCACTCATGGTGTGCAGGGAGCAATTCTTCTAAGATTTACCTCTGGAGTTCTACCAGGTTATCATGGTGAATATCAGAGAAAAATCCTCTCTTGCCAGAAGCAGGAGACCATCCTGGAAAGGAGCCATTCTGAAACAGGCCAGAGCACTTAATTTTTTTTTTCTTTTTTGAGATGGAGTCTCGCTCAGTGGCCCAGACTGGAGTGCAGTGGCACGACCTTAGCTTACTGCAGCTTCCACCTCCTGGGTTCAAGCCTCCCGAGTAGCTGGGACTACAGGCGTGTGCCACCACACACGGCTACTTTTTTGTATTTTTAGTAGAGATGGGGTTTTATCAGAGCCTAACTGACCCAGTGGAAGGGAATTCCCAACTCCAGTCTGCTCTAGCCATCTTGTCCCATGAGGGGTGGGGGGATAACTGAGAAGTATGTGTGAAGTTCACCATCCAGAGGCAGGTGCTCACCAAAAGGCTGAGACCTAATCCTAAGACTAAAAAACGCTTCCCCCTTTCCCACCCCTCACCACCACATTGCTAAAGGCCTACTTCACCCAGTACATCCTGTCCAACTACCAAGAAAAACTGCAAGGCACACTAAAAGGCAAAAAATAGCGTGAAGAGACAGAACAAGCATCAAACCAGACTCATCGAAACCAGACTGAGAGAGGGCAGGGAAGTGGAATTATCAGGCGGGAAACAGAAACCAATTCTGATTAATGTGAAGGACTCTAACGGAGAAAGTAGACAGCTTGCAGCAACAGGTGGGCAGTGTGAACAGGGAGATGAGAATTCTAAGAAAAAATGAAAAGAAGAGCCACAGAGCAAAGCATCATGACAGAAACGAAGAATGCCACTGATGGGCTCATTAGGAGATTGGACACCACCGAAAAAACAATCTCTGAGCTTAAGGATGTATCAATACAAACTGAAAACTAAAGGAAAAAAAAGACAAAAAAAAAACAGAAGATAATACCCAAGAACTCTGGGACAGTTACCAAAGGTGTAATACAAACACAATGAAAATACCAAGAGGAGAAGAAAGGAAGAGAAGAAATATTTCAAACGACGACTGAAAATGTATCCAAATTAACGTCAGACACCAAACCACAGATCTAAGGAAGTTCAGAGAACACCAAGCACAATACATGCTCAAAAACTACTCTAAGGTCAGGTGCGGTGGCTCACACCTGTAATCCCAGCACTTTGGGAGGCTGAGGCAGGCAGATCATCTGAGGTCAGGAGTTCAAGATCAGCCTGGCTGACACAGTGAAACCCCGTCTCTACTAAAAGTACAAAAAATGAGCCAGGCGTGGTGGCGTGTGCCTGTAATCCCAGCTACTCGGGGGGCTGAGGCAGGAGAACTGCTTGAACCCAGGAGGTGGAGGTTGCAGTGAGCTAAGATTGTGCCACTGCACTCCAGCCTATGCCACAGAGTGAGACTCCGTCTCAAAACAAAAACAAGAGCAAAAACAAAACAAAACTAATCTAAACGTGTCGTATTCAAACTACAGAAAAATACACATAAAGAAAAGAAAGAACACATCCTGCAAGAAGCCAAAGGGGGGGAAAAACACCTTTTCTATAGAGGATAAGGATTACAATGTGTCTGACTTCTCAGAAACCAGGCAAGCAAGATAAGAGTGGAGTCAAATAAAGTGATGAGAGAAAAAACCCACCAACCTAGAATTCTGTATCCTGCCAAAGTATCCTTGTGTAGTGGAAGAGAATAAAGACTTCCTGAAACAACAACTGAGATGTGTAGACCTGCCTTGTAAGAAATTAAAAAAATAATAATTTTTTTTTTTTGAGACGGAGTCTCGTTCTGTTGCCCAGGCTGGAGTGCAGTGGCACAGTCTTGGCTCACTGCAACCTCCGCCTCCTGGGTTCAAGGGAGTCTCGCTCTGTCGCCCAGGCTGGAGTGCAATGGTGCGATCTCGGCTCACTGCAACCTCCGCCTCCTGGGTTCAAGCAATTATCCTGCCTCAGCCTCCTGAGTGGCTGGGATTACAGGCACCTGTCACCCACGACCGGCTAATTTTTTTGTATTTTTAGTAGAGACGGCGTTTCACTATGTTGGCCAGGCTGGTCCAAACTCCTGACCTTGTGTTGTGATCCACCACCTCAGCCTCCCAAAGCGCTGGGATTACAGGCGTGAGCCACCACGCCCAGCGAAAGAAAAATCTTGAGAGAATGGAAATGATACAGGTCAGAAACTCCGATCCACACAAAGAAAAAGCAGTGGAGAATGAATGAGGTTGAAATAAAAACTTAAAAAACAATTCTTAGCTAATGGGTGTGTTCAAAATAGTAACGGCAACAATGTATTTTATTATATACACTGATGTGTACTTATACATGTATCTAAGTGAAATGACGGACAGCAACAATACAGGAATGGGAGGAAAGAATTAGGACTATCATTATTATAAGGTCCTCACAATACCTATCAATGTGGGTAAGGGACAGGAGCGATAGAAGTTATGTCATCTCTGTACCTTCCTTTCCATTTTTGCTGCAAATCTAAAACTTTTCTACAAATTACAGTTTATTGAAGATAATAATAAAGTGATAAATGCATGTGGATAAACATTAAAGTGATAAAAGTGTAAATAAGATGAGGAGAAAAGCCCTAAATCAAAACACTGAGGTACAACTTTACTGTGTTTCATCATCCCATATCATAACCTCATTTTTTTTTCAAATACAAAGTTATATTTATTTTCAATAATGAAAACAACACAACAAACTGGAGTCAATCCACTAATATTTACAATTTAACACAATGGCTGGAACAAACTATGCTCAATAAATAACACATAAACCAAGTAAGATTATTCTTGAGACTCCTTAGGGTTGCGTGCGTGTTTTAAACAAAATTGAGGGAGTGGTGGGTAAAGAAAGCCATCCTACAGACTTGACTGAGAAGGGTTCCAAGTAAAGAACAGCCAAGGAACAGGGTCCCCAAATACTAAGTTAGCAAAATGAATATGGCGTTTTCAAAGCAGTCTAGAAATCAGAGCTCACTGAGAGAAATGACAAGGGTCTGGGGATAATCCATGTTCAAGGCCTCATAATTAAATCTTCCCCCATTTCTGAATTCTTTATTTGGAATCTATCACAACCTAAAGGAGCTTCTGCCAAACGGTAGGAGATTACTGATGCTGCCTGAAATGGCCTATGCCCCCTAAATTTCCTTTGACTTTGTCACTAATATATCAACAGTTCCATTCCAACAAAGGATTACTGCTATGTACACCTCCTGTTCTTTGGTTTAAATTCTTCTTTCATAAATATTGATACTTGCTCAAGGAGAGCTGTAAATACATCCAATTTCTTTTCTTTTTATCCCCCGCTCTACAACTCTGCTTGGCTACAAAATCTAGGACTCACAGAGCAACAGCAGCAATGGTCAGAAGATAAGGGCCAGTTCCAATGCAAGAACTCTCTAAAGTTCAATGGCCACAATTTTTTTTAACCACCTCATCTGCATTGACTTTTTTCTTTTCTCATTATCTTGCCAATTATTTCTTTCGAAACTCAATCCTCTGAGCTACATTCTGAGCACCAAATTTTTTGACCAATGCCTCTCTGCTATCCTCGTCATCTTTCCGCAAATCTATGTCATCTTGCTGGGACCAAATGGGTTATCATCCATCAGCTCTGACCGGATGCTAGGAAGGAGGAAGCAGCCTTCAGCTCACCATCATTGCTTAGGAAGGCCTGTGTAACTGTCCATAGATCCAAGTTAAACTTCTCCATTAACTGCGGAATGATCATAATGGCAGCTCCCACCTCAGGTGGAGAAACTGTTTCTTCTTCTTCCTGATCAGGCTGTGTTTCTGAGTCTTCCTCAGGCGTGGGGGATCATCATCACACATTGTTCGGTGTATTTCAGAATCAGGGCTCTCATCCATCACCACCTCCTCCAACTCCCGGGTGGCTTCTGCAAGCATCTTTTCCACCGCTCCTTCGCTCTCCTGGATTTCTTCCTTCACAGGCTCTTCTTCAGGCCAATCTGGAGTTCTCTCTCTCTGTGGTTGCAGTTATCCGCGGCCCAGCGGCCCGCTCCTGTCTTCCGCTGGAGTTTCCGGGAGAAGGCGCGCCCCGGGCGCCCCCTGGCAAGCGCTGGTGCCCCTGGCCCCGCCACCAGGGCTGCGTGGGCGAGCTCTCCATAAGGCGCTGCTAGGGACAGAGCTGGCAAGCAGGCGTTTTCCCTCACGTTGGTCAGGACGGCCAGGTCGTCCGGGTCAGGGAAGGGGCCTCCGTGGCGCCCTTGGCCAGGGCCCTCGGCTTTGCCTTCCCAGCAGTGTCCCCTGAGGCGAGGCGGGGCCCAGCCAACAGGCTCCACCTCCAGCCTCTTGCTGCCCTGCGCTCCACCAGTCCAGGATGCGCCCTGTGGAGATGAAGTGGCCCAAGGCTTCCGCCCGCACCTCCCAGGCTCCTGGACCGACCATGCGGCCACCCTGCAGGATGAGCTGGGCCAGGCTGGGCCCCACGTGGAAGGACACGGAACTGCCCTCCTCCCTCTCTCCAATAGAGTCCAGGAATGGATGGGTCCACTGGGATCTCTGCCCAAATCCATCGCCTCTGCCATGTTTGAAGCCGGGCACTAGAGGAGCTGCTCCTCACGAGTGCCTGGCACACGGCGAGACTGACCTAACCTCATTTTTATATAGCTCATCTGGAGACCAGAAAGACTAAACAATACTTAGTTACATGGTTGCACAGCTCACAGCTAATTATAACAGAAACAGAAAACTATTAGGAAAGTGTATGTGGAAGGATGCAAGTAAAAGGGGGTTGGTTTCTGACATGAGGCGCAATAGAAACCTCCCTCTCCCAGTATTTAACTGTGGGGCAACTACAGTTCCAGGCAAAGACATACACAGCTCAAGAGTACGAAAATGAACCACTAGGCTACAGCGCAGGGCAGGAACACACAGGCTTGAGGATACACAATTACTGGGACTAGGTAAAAGTATATCCCATACATTAGCCTGGGAAGGACAAGACAGACTGCATATGGTATGAATCCACTTATTTTCCAGGACAGACAAATTTATCTGTAGTGAGAGTAATCAGATCAGCCACTGCCTGGGCCAGGGTATGTGTGGTGGGCCAGATTTGACTGTAGAGGCCATGAGAGAACTTTCTTGGGGAATGAAAATGATTTATATTTTTTGGGGGGTGGTGGTTATACACTTGTATACAGTTGTCAAAACTCAACTGTATACTTAAAATCTGTGTAATTAATTGTATACAAATTATACCTCAAAGATTATTGGTTTGTGTGTGTGTGTGTGTGTGTGTGTGTGTGTGTGTGTGTTTTTAAGGATAAGAAGTATAATATGTTCTATCAAGATGCTTCTCAAAAGCAGAAAATTTAAAATTGAGGGCCGGGCACAGTGACTCCCACCTGTAATATCAGCAATTTTGTAGGCCGAGTCAGGTCGATGACTTGAAGTCAGGAGTTCAGGACCAGCCTGACCAACCAGAGTCAGGTGAAATCCTGTCTCTACTAAAAATACAAAAAATTAGCTGGGCATGGTGGCACGTGTCTATAGTCTCAGCTACTAGGGAGGCTGAGGCATGAGAATCCCTTGAACCCAGGAGGCAGAGGTTGCTGTGAGCCAAGATCACACTACTGTACTCCAGCCTGGGTGAAAAACAAGGGTCTGTCTCAAAAAAATACAAAAATAAAATAAGAGGCCAGGCTGGGTGTTGTGGAATGCTGCCTATAGTCCCAGCTACTCGTGTGAATAGCCTGAGGCCAGGAGTTGGAGGGCAGCCTGGTGCAACATAGCGAGATCTTGTATCAATTAAAAAAAATTTTTTTTTCAGGCCACAAGCAGTAAACAGTAGTAAACTCCACTATATGGAAATCTCAGCTATCCAGAAGATCTGCTTCCAAGTAAATTCCAGAGAGCCACAATTTTACTTTTCATCCTAAGCAGAAATTGTAGCAATAACACTTTTAACCTAATTATTTTTTCCTCTCTTTTTACAAGTCTTGTCAAAACCAGACAATGATTAATACTACTTTCACTAAGTACAGCTTTTTAAGTTGTTATAAAGATAGTGCCAGTCAATGGTTGTGGTAGGCCTACATTTAAATTTATCTAATGCCATTTCTATTCAGATGCCTACAACAAAAACTTGGGAAAAGCATGGAGTAAAGCCAATCAAAAAATAAGTTTCTTCAAGAACTAGCAAGGTACATCTACCACTGTATGTGATAAAGTTAAATTTTTTTTTTTTTTTTTTTTTTTTTTGAGACGGAGTCTCGCTCTGTCGCCCAGGCCGGAGTGCAGTGGCCAGATCTCAGCTCACTGAAAGCTCCGCCTCCCGAGTTTACGTGCCATTCTCCTGCCTCAGCCTGCCGAGTAGCTGGGACTACAGGCGCCCGCCACCTCGCCCAGCTAGTTTTTTGTATTTTTTAGTAGAGACGGGGTTTCACCGTGTAGACCAGGATGGTCTCGATCTCCTGACCTCGTGATCCACCCGTCTCGGCCTCCCAAAGTGCTGGGATCACAGGCTTGAGCCACTGCGCCCGACCGATAAAGTTAAATTCTTAAAAGACTTTTTTAAAGTGTCGTTAAAAAAAGAAAAACGAAAAACCTCCAATCTGACAACAATGTCAGTGTGATATACGTATCAAGAGACTTTAAAAAGATTCATACCGTGACACTTTTAAGGAGTTACTATATGGATATAATCATAAATGCACACATTTGGTATCCAATGGTGCTTTATTTATTTAAAAAGAAAACAAGTAGGCCGGGTGTGGTGGCTCACACTTGTAATCCCAGCACTTTGGGAGGCCGAGCTGGGTGGATCATGAGGTAAGGAGTTCGAGACCAGCCTGGCCAACACAGTGAAACCCTGTCTCTACTAAAATTACAAAAATTAGCTGGGTGTGGTGGTGGGTGCCTGTAATCCCAGCTACTCGGGAGGTTGAGGCAGGAGAATCACTTGAACCCAGGAGGAGGAGGTTGCAGTGAGCCGAGATCGTGCCACTGCACTCTAGCCTGGGCGACAGAGCTAGACTCCGTCTCAAAAAAAAAAAAAAAAGACAAAAAAGAAAAAAAGTACAGCTAGTGACACAATCTAAGGTTCCAAGTGGGAAGAATCATGATCCATCTGTAACAGTATGATCAATACCAGGTGTGGTGGCTCACATCTGTAATCCCAGCAGTTTGGGGGAGGGAGGCAGGCAGATCACTTGAAGCCAGGGGTTCCAGACCAGCTCGACTAACATCGTGAAACCGTGTCTCTACTAAAAATACAAAAATTAGCTGGGCATGATGGCAGGTGCCTGTAATCCCAGCTACTAGGGAGGCTGAGGCACAAGAATTGCTTGAACCCACCAAGACGGTGCCACTGTACTCCACTGTACTCCAGTCTGGGCCACCAGAGCAAGACTGTCTCAAAATAACAATATAATAATAATAGTATGATCAAGATTTGAACTCCCATAGCCTAGATTGTGGGACCAAAATCCTAACCAACATATCCTATTTAGTTTTACCCATTTTATCATTCAGAGCATTAATGAGGAGGATGCAATTTGTCAGTATCTGAGGGCAAAGGAAACAAATACAAAAAAAGGTCAGCAACAATAAAGGTACAGCAAAAAAAACAAACAAAAACTAAAAGTAGATATATATTCCATCTTCTTGACTCACAAGGCAAAAAGAAATTCTAAATTCCATATTAGTAATCATTTTAAGGAAGTGATAAATATAAATCACTGCTCCTTTCTTCATGTCTCTAGCTTACCTTTTAACTCTATATATGTTAACATATTTTATAAGCAATCTGTCACTATTTAGAGAGTCATATTCAAGGTTCCCTTAAGTTACCTCACTAAGTAAGGCACCAACTCCCTTCACATTGACTGCTGACTTCATGTTGTCACCATTTTATTCTAACACAAAAATAGGAAGGGCCTGGAAACATGAATGACAATCCTGAAAACAGTTTCTTCCCAGAAATCATGACTGTACTGGGAAACCTGGATCTCTGGATTTGGTGATGAGCCCTCAATGAACAAAAAATTAAATCTAAGAGGAAGGTGAATGAACAAAAAATTAAATCTAAGAGGAAGGTGTGTTCCAGCAGATGCTACACAATGGACCAATGGATGGACCGACTGATGGACTGATGAACAAACAACAGAGAGATAAAAGTTTCAAATTATTTGTAGATGAAAGTAAAGAACAGATAAACCGAAATTGCTGAAACCAACATTTTGAAGTTCCAATTTCTGACCCACTTACAAACACAAACCTTCCATTTCATGACGATAGCCTAAGGCAAAAGTAAGAATAGGCGCTGGTCCACCCAGGCCCAGATTTGGGTTTTCCTGACTGTTGGAGGCTTCCCTACACTACTTTAAGACATCTCCCCATTTTATCCTACGCATAGTGTAAATACCAACTGTAAAAGGCACAGTAATTTAAATGAACTATTAAAAAACAGTAGGCCAGACATCGTGGCTCATGCCTGTAATCCCAGCACTTCCAAGGCAGGAAGATTGCTTGAGCCCAGGAGTTTGAGACCAGTTTGGGCAACATGGCGAAACTTCATCTCTACAAAAAAATACAAAATTTAGCCAGGCAAGGTGGCGCACCCCCGTCTGTGACCCCAGCTACTTGGGAGGCTAAGGTGGAAGGATGGCTTGAGCCTGGGAGGTGGAGGTTGCAGTGAACTGAGATTGTGCCACTGCATTCCAGCCTGGGCGACAGAGACCCTGTCTCAAGAAGAAGAAAGAAGGAAGAAGAACAAAGAAGAAGAAGAGAAACCTCATTTCAGTTGAAAAAATAAAGTCAATAACTGAGACTATAAAACATATGTCTGTTAACAGGTAAGGTTCATATTCATTCATGTAATAACTTTATAGTACCTGCCACTAGGCACTGAAGGCACCAACACGAATGCCTTCTAAGTGAATTAACCATTCATCTTACACATATTCCTATGCCCCAAGTAAGAGACAATTTAGTAAAAATGCATATCATATATTTTACACTGTCTAAAATTGATTCTCACTTTATAAACCACACCTCAGAAATTAATCACTGGAGACAAATAGATGCCTTAAACATGTAAGCATGCCCCCAACAGGTACATCACTAAGAAAGGCTCAAGATAAATCACACACAGGCTTTGGGGGGTACTAGCTATAATCCACTCCCACTGCCCCCAACGCCTCACCCCAACCATTTTCTCCCGTCCTAGAGAGCATGTGAAAATGTGAGAATATTACAAAAATAACTTTGCATCTACTCTAACTTTTTAGGTATATAATTTGCCAACTTAGGGAATTCACAATCAGTAATAAAGTACCTGCAATACACTTTAAAACTGTCAACACTGAGAATCTCTGTCTCCTAGGGATCTAGAGTGATTAATAATCCTCCTTCTGCCAGGTGCGGTGGCTCACACCTGTAATCCCAGCACTTTGGGAGGCCAAGGCAGGCGGATCACCAGGTCAGGAGATCGAGACCATCCTGGCTAACACAGTGAAACCCCGTCTCTGCTAAAAATACAAAAAATTAGCCAGGTGTGGTGGCAGGTGCCTGTAGTCCCAGCTACTTGGGAGGCTGAGGCAGGAGAATGGTGTGAACCTGGGAGGTGGAGCTCGCAGTGAGCAGAGATCGCACCACTGCACTGCAGCCTGGGCAACAAAGCGAGACTCCTCCGTCTCAAAAAGTAACAATAATAATCCTCCTTCCACATGCACATGAAATTTGGACTATCTTTAGACCACATATCTAGCTTACAGAACAGTTTGGCGAGCAGGCCCAAAATGTCATACTGAATACCAAATGAAAGACGACAGGTAGAGTCCTGCAGTGAAGGACTCTCTACACCTCTTATCCCTGATGCTAAGATCCCCAGGTCTGAACAATGTTAATGGAGTCCGCAAGCCAGGCAGCAGCAGAAATAGTGAGCTTAAGGAAGTGAGGTAATCACGGCCAAGACACAGCAATACACTAAGAACGTGCCTCAAAACAATTAAAAGCAACCGAAACGGACTGACTCCAAATCTTATAGGGTATTTGCTTGGAAACAAAGAAATCCTGCAAAGGAGTATGTGGTGCCCTCTGATGCTGTCAGTACCGTTTTCCTCCACACTCTCCAAGGTTAGGACCATCACTCCGCTTTCTTCGCTCTCCTCTGTGCTTTTCCCACAAGAATACTTTTCTGATACTACTCCCCTTATGGGAGGTTCATACCCCATCAGATAACCCTCATCCACCACCAGCCTCCTCACTGACTCCAGGGAGACCAAAGGCTCTGCAAAAGGAGTATTCCCAACAAGGCCAAAGAAAGGCGTGTGCGCCCCGAGAGAGGGTGCAGGAGAGGGCCAGGCACTCTCAACCTCAGACCAGTTTTAAAGAGGATGTCAGGCATCTCCTGAAGAAAACTTAACTATGTCTAATCAGAAGTCCGACTGCAGCCTAACTGCAAAAAAAGCAGCAGCAGCATCCTCAAAGAACAGAATGTGGAGGCACAGATACATAGACTGGTCACACCCACACTGCCACGAGAAAGGAAAGGCTCTGCACGATGCCTCCCAAGGAGGTGGTCATGGTTCCATCCCCCTCACCCAGAAGGCTGCCCGCCACCTGTCTCCACACAAAGACACAATACAAGGCGGATGGAGACTCAAGAATGGCTTCAAAGAGCTTTCCAGGCAGGCTGAGGGACAGTTTCCTCAGCCTCCGAAGTCCTAATTTTCCTTCAGCAGAGTCTCTGGAAAGGGGGTTCTCTACCTGGTCTCTGACCCCATAGCAACACCCTGCCATCACTTACCTCTGGTGAAGGTAGGAGGGCAGAAACAGCCCTCATCTCTCCCCACAATGTGAAAATCAGCAAATGCTACAGGATTAGGAGCTGGGAGCCAAAGGCCTCTTTAGCCCGAAGAATGGGAGCCAAGCCAAACCCAGGCCTGCTTCGGGCACACAAAGTAGTTAAGAGTGTGGGGGTGGGGCAGGGAATGAACAAGGAAAGAAGAGCTAGAAACTGAAAATGACACGCAACTGTAAGCAGCAGGATGACTTTACCAACTGGACCGAATCACATCAAGAATCAATGGTGACAATTTCTATTACTGTATTTTGGGGAACCAGACTCAACAAATAGAAATGGCCCTTCCCCAGTCTTTTCTAGTTATAATACACAGAACTGTAGCCACAGCTATGGATCACTGTTTATTTAACATGCAGAAGAAACAAGACAAGCTTTGAGAATATTAGCCACAACACCACTAATGGCCAGAATACCGGCCATTAGAATATTCTGGAAATTTACTAGTACATGACTTTGAGATTACACATTTCACTATAAAGTTACATCCTAAGGAAAGAGTCATGTATACACTTACACAGAGATGTCATCTTAGCACTGTTAGTCCATTTAAGATTGGAAAAAACCCTGACGTCCGACAACAGGTAATAAATGACAGCATGGCCATATCTGAATTACAGTGACATTAGATCTACATATTAACATGAAAAACATTTATTATATATTACCTTTAAAAAGCCATAAAAATGTATATCATGTATTGATACATTTTACATGTATCTGTATATATACATAGGTAGACCTATATAGGCTCAAAGTAATTATAATTATTTTCTTCTTTTTGCTTATCTCAATTTCCTAAAATGTTTACAATAATTTTTTTTGAAAGAGAAAGGTACTGTTTTAAATTTTGACATTTACGTAAAATATTTTAATAAAAAACAAAAACAAGGACCAAGGTGCCAAGGGTCTGGATTTTACTAAATAAATGGTAAGTAAGATAGGTCCTATATTAAGGACCTGCCTAACCCAAGTCTTGAGTTCTTCCCATCGTGTATCTTATGTCTAACATTTCCAAGTCTATCCGACCCAGCCTGATAATTACTTTCAGTGAAACCCAGCTTGCACATCCCAGGTCCATTACATCACATTCTTGCACTCAAGGGAGGCCCAGATGGATCTTTCACACTGGATTGGACAGCAGGAACGGATGGACTCGTTCCAAAGTGCTAAGCCACCATCTGCAGCCTTCTGTTAATTTTCTCCATCTCATCTGTCCCATTCCCAATTCTTTGTACATACCCATTGCACAAGTAATCAAGATTTGCCCTGCAGGTGTCTCTTCCCATAAGGCAGGTAGAAATATAATATTAAATTAAATTATTTTCAACTAAAGCAATGCCTTCACATGACTCTCAATCCAAAAACATTACTCTGTGCCTAATGCTAAAGGCCATGCAAAGTACTAAAAGAGCATAATATAATACATGGTCAGCATGACAAAGAACTTAAGAATCCAACTGATAAAACAGAACTCGTAAATGTGAAACAATGAGAAAATGATTAAGTCTTGGGCTTCCTATTAACTGCTAGGCTTGGCTCTACTGGTTCTAATCCCAATTCAACTCACTACCTATTATATGACCTTAGGCAACATCCTCAACTGTAAAACTATGAGTTAAACTTAAATTATCTCTAACATCCTTTCCAGCTTTTACCTTCCGTAGCTCTAGAAACAATGAATCAGAGAAAAGAAAGACAAATGTGGGCTTCTAGAATGTGTTATAAATTACCTATGCAGAGACAACCACCAAGTGAATCTGGCAAGGAAAAAAATTTCTAGTCAATTAAAGCTTGTTTCGGCCGGGCTCAGTGGCTCATGCCTGTAATCCCAGCACTTTGCGAAGAAGAGGCGGGCAGATCACAAGGCCGGGAGTTCGAGACCATCCTGACCAACATAGTGAAACCTCATCTCTGTTAAAAATACAAAAATTATTTGGGTGTGGTGGCACGCATCTGTAGGCCCAGCTACTCAGGAGGCTGAGGCAGGAGAATCGTTTGAATTCGGGAGGTGGAGGCCGCAGTGAGCCGAGACTGTGCCACTGCACTCCAGCCTGGGCGACAGAGGAAGACTCTGCTTCAAAAAAAAAAAAAAGACTTGTTTTTATTATACAAATGGGGGGTCAGAAAGTAAATGAAAGAAAAGTATACCATTCTCCTCCCATTAGAAAAATCCTGACAAGGCTTACGCTATGTAAACAAATCTACTAGTAGAGAGGGGCAGTGACAACAAAAAAAATAGTGAACAGGGCTGGGCACAGTGGTTCATGCCTGTAATCCCAGCACTTTGGGAGGCCGAGGCGGGCAGACCACTTGAGGTCAGGAGTTCAAGATCAGCCTGGCCAACACGGTGAAACCCCGTCTCTACTAAAAATGCAAAAATTAGCCAGGCATGGTAGCATGTGCCTGTAATTCCAGCTACTCGGGAGGCTGAGGCGTGAGAATCGCTTGAACCTGGGAGGTGGAGGTTGCAGTGAGCCAAGACCCTGCCACTGCACTCCAGCCTGGGCAACAGAGCAAGACTCTGTCTCAAAAAAAAAAAAAAAAAAAAATAGCAGACAGGAAACACTTGATCGAGTATGTGTGAAGCTCTTTACTAGACACAGTTCAGAATACAAATATGGATAAAAGACAGTCCCTACTTTTGGAAACTTTATTTCATTTATTCATTCATTCATTCACTCAGAAAATATTTATTGAATACATCTACTATGTATAGGACAATTCTAGGTAATGTAATACAAGAATGCATAGGATAGAGAAGATCCCTGCTCTGATATAACTCACATTCTTAGGGAGAAAACAGACTAAAGTAAACCAAAAAGGTAACCCTAGAAGAAGGAAGCAGAAAAGAGTTAAATGTGACAGAGATTGACTGGGTTGGGAAGAGAAGCGAGGGCACACTTTTCACTGGGTGATCATGAACACAGAATGTTAATAATCACTGACACTGGGTGACAGGAATTCATTGTGTTACTCTCTTTATAAAACTTACTTAAAATTAGGCCAGGTGTGGTGGCTCACACCTGTAATCCCAGCACTTTGGGAGGCCGAGGCAGGTGGATCACGAGGTCAAGAGATTGAGACCATCCTGGCCAACGTGGTGAAACCCCATCTTTACTAAAAATACAAAAATTAGCTGGGTGTTGTGGGAGGCGGGTAGATCACGAGGTCAAAAGATCGAGACCATCCTGATCAACACGGTGAAACCCCGTCTCTACTAAAAATACAAAAATTAGCTGGGTGTGGTGGCGGGTGCCTGTAGTCCCAGCTACTCAGGAGGCTGAGGCACGAGAATCGCTTGAACCTGGGAGGTGGAGGTTGCAGTGAGCTGAGATCATGCCACTGCACTCCAGCTGGGCGACAGTGAGACTCCGTCTCAAACAAACAAACAAACAAACAAACAAACAAAAAACACCTATTTGGAATTAATAAAATAGAACAAGCTATAGATAGGCTGATCAGGGCATGTTTCATTCACTGAGATGACATCTGAGCTGAGAGCTGGAAACCACGAGCAGGTGCAAAGCCCCTAAGAAGTTCAGAGTCTTTATGAGAAGAAAAGAAAGCTGATGAGCTAAAAAGCTAGGAGAGAATGGTACGAGGCAAGAAAGGCAGAAGATGCAGAAAGTTTCTGTGGGCCCGCTAAGCAATGGTAAGGGATTTAGACTATTCTAAATGCAAGAGAAAGCCACTGGAGGGTTTTACGCAACAATGGGAAGAGAGCAAGATACTATGCTTGCTTTTGTTTTATGAATACAAGGTAATACAAGGTAGGTGCTAAATCAGGTAACCCAAAATATATTTATGTTTAGCTATGGGAGGAACTAACATGTTGGTGGCATCTTTACCTCGCTAACCCTTTATCTGAACTGATAGTAACATTAACTTCTCATTCCCAGCAACAACCAATCCAAAGACACT
The DNA here is from genome assembly GCF_001698545.2 of Rhinopithecus bieti. Classification (NCBI taxonomy): domain Eukaryota; kingdom Metazoa; phylum Chordata; class Mammalia; order Primates; family Cercopithecidae; genus Rhinopithecus; species Rhinopithecus bieti. Next base: position 903,627 of record NW_016810099.1, read on the forward strand.
AATGCAGGACCTGGAATGGTGCTTCAGAAACATCTTGGGTGAGAAAGCAATCAGTGTAGGCTTAAAAATGTTGTTACAGATGTCCAACAAAAATGCTGAGCAAACAACATGTGGGCTAGAATTTCAGACTTTAAAGATCTTACTTAGAAAAAAATGGCATTCTGGCTACCATGACAGCTGCCACATAAATGAAAAGGAAACTGAGGCATACAACAGATGAATGACTTGCCCAATCACACCGCTAGTAAGAGGAAGAATGGAGACACAGGGATGTGAAGTCCACTCTGCTGACTTCCTGACCAGTGTTCTTTCCAGAGCACCACAAAGAAGCAAACATAAAAATAATTTAGAATCCAGAGACAGAAAGGCAGACGAGTGATCCGGGCTGGGGGATGAGGGGGCCCGAGGGGGGGGGTACAGGGTACTGCTCTTTCTGGGAAGGGTTGAAAAAAATAAAAAACGTTCTTTGGGAAACTGGATAGAAACGACAGCTGCAGCGACATATTGAAGTCACTCAATGTGACTGAATCGTAAACACTTTAAAATGGTTAACAATTAATTTTACGTTATGTAAAGAATTTTGCTCCCAAGTTTAACAATGAACTTGAAAAGAAGTAAAAATAATAACTTAGAGGGGATCACGCCCACAACTGAATGAGCAAGATGATCAGTCACCCAAAGGTAGCAGTTTTTGGGCAGCCCACGTTCATATCAAAACTCAAGAAAAGCTGGCTCAGACAGGGTTTCTCAATCTTCAGGCCGACTGACATTTTGGAACTAGATGATTTTTGTATTGCTGTTCTGAGAGCTGTCTTATGCACCGTAGGCTATAGTGAGCAAGTATTCCTGACCTCTACCACACCCCTCCTTCCCGCTGGTTGTGGCAACCAAAACTGATCTCGCAGACAACAGCTGCCAAAGTCCTTCTAAAGGGCAAATCAGCCCCGTCAAGAACCAACTGTCAGAGCAAAGTGCCTAACTTCTCCTATCTTAATTTCCTCACCTCATCCACCCAAAACCTGAGGCTAACAATGAAGGCCGCTCTATTTGCACGGCCTCTTTTTTTTTTTTTGAGGGGGGGTTGGGGGGGGTGGGCGGGAGAGAGAGAGCTTCACTCTATTGCCTAGGCTGGTGTGCAGTGGTGTGATCTCAGCTCACTGCAACCTCCGCCTCCCAGCTTCAAGCAATTCTCATGCCTCAGCCTCCCCAGTAGCTGGGATTACACGCGCCTGCCACCGTGCCTGGCGAATTTTGTGTTTTTAGTAGAGATAGGGTTTCACCATGTTGACCAGGGTGGTCTCAAACTCCTGAGCTCAGGTGATCCGTGCACCTCGGGCTCCCAAAGTGCTGGGATTACAGGCATGAGCCACCACACCTGGCCTCTTTCGATTGTAGCCCAGTACTCTCTTTCACCTGCCTTGCTCTATATCTCACTAGGCTGATGCGAGCTTATATTGAAATAACTGGGGAAACGATTTTACACCGAAAGATCCTTAAAACGACAACAGCAACCAACTCCTCAAAGACAGTAAGTGGCTATGAAGAGAGTTATTCTTAAATTTCTATCCAAAGAAAGTATTGGTATAAAAGCTTTCCATTAAGCTTTAAGAACATGGCTAATAAACTAATATTCCAGTTGTCAAAGGACTGTAGTTTCTGAATCTGCATTTTTTGTTTGATTTGTACTTAAATGTTTCTTATACAAGGTGCTTCCCTTTGAAACTGACTGACACATCTGCTTGTTTACCTCACCAGTGTTCAAGAAAGATTTTAGGTTCCTCTATTTTCACACGAGAATACCCCAGGCATGTCAGGCAGCAAAGGGTTAATTTAATTAGTTCTGTGTATGCTCAAAGAATTACAAGCAACTTCATTTAATTATTAAGCAGCCAATCAGGTAATCTCTGTGGTTGATTAGTGCACTAATGAAATAATGTCTTCCAGTTCAAAGCTGTCATTCCAATCAGGAGACAGCTCTTCAGCTAGAAGAAAGAGCTGGCAGGATTTCCAGACTCACGCTAAGAATTTGGGGAAGGGAAATGAATCATTTCATATTTCACCCCATTGTATTAAAAGATAAAGAAGTTTGTGAACTGACATTTATAAGATACTCTAGCCAAGAATAGCAGAATACACATCCTTTCCTTTTCTTTTTTTTTGGAGGGAGGGCTGGGGGGAGGAACAGAGTCCTGTTTTGTCACCCAGGCTGGAGGGCAGTGGTAGTATCTCGACTCACTGCAACCTCCACCTCCTAGGTTCAAGTGATTCTCATGAATCAGCCTCCCCAGTAGCTGGGATTACAGGCGTGCACCACCACGCCTGGCAAATTTTTGCATTTTTTTAGTAGACAGGGTTTCGTCATGTTGGCCAGGCTGGTCTCGAACTCCTGACTTCAGGTGGTCCTCCTGCCTCAGCTTCCCAAAGTGCTGGGATTACAGGCATGAGCCACCATGCCCGGCCTTACACATTCTTTTCAAGTGAACATGAAACGTTTACCAAGAGACACCATATTCTGGCCCATAAAACAAGTCTCAATACATTTAACAGGATGCAAGTCATACAAAATATGTTGTCTGACTAAAGTGGGTTAAATTAGATATCATTAATAGAAAGCTCTCTGGAAAATTTCCAAATATCTGAAAACTAATATTCTTCACACTTCTAATAACTAATACACTTCTAATATATTCATATTTCTAAATAACCCATGGTTGCAGGAAAAAAATCGAAAGGGAAAAGGGGAAGATCCGAATGCTTTTTCTCTAAGATGAGGAACAAGCCCAGGATGTCTACTCTGGCCTCTACATTTTATGGTTGGCTCTAGACAGTGCAATGAGGTAAGAAAAAGAAGTAAGTGGCCTCCACATTGCAAAAAAATACACAATTATCCTTATTTACAAACAACATAGGCCGGGCGCGGTGGCTCAAGCCTGTAATCCCAGCACTTTGGGAGGCCGAGACAGGCGGATCACGAGGTCAGGAGATCGAGACCATCCTGGCTAACATGGTGAAACCCCGTCTCTACTAAAAATACAAAAAAAAACTAGTCAGGCGAGGTGGCGGGCGCCTGTAGTCCCAGCTACTCAGGAGGCTGAGGCAGGAGAATGGCGTGAACCCGGGAGGCGGAGCTTGCAGTGAGCCGAGATTGCGCCACTGCACTCCAGTCTGGGCGACAGAGCGAGGCTCCGCCTCAAAAACAAAACAAAACAAAAAAAACAAAACAAACAAACAAAAAAAAACAAAAAACAACATGATCATCTATGCAGAAAATCCAATGGAATCTACAAACAGGCTGCTAAAAGAGGTGAGTTTAAGAAGGTTACAGATACAAGAGTAATATACAAAACTCAATGCTATTTCTATATACTAGCAAATAATCGAAAACTTTTTTTCTTTTTTGAGACAGAGTCTCGCTGTTTTGCCCAGGCTGGAGTGCCATGGCACAATCTCGGCTCACAGCAATCTCCACCTCCCACGTTCAAAAGGTTCTCCTGCCTCAGCCTCCCGAGTAGCTGGGATTACAGGCGCCCGCCACCACGCCCAGCTAATTTTTTGTATTTTTTTTTAGTAGAGATGGGGTTTCACTATTTTGGCCAGGCTGGTCTTGAACTCCTGACCTCAGGTGATCCACCTGCCTCAGCCTCCCAAAGTGCTGGGATTACAGGTGTGAGTCACCGTGCCCGGCCGAAAACTTTTAAAAATGTGTAACAGCGAGCTCGGGTGGCGGGAGGAGTGGCAGCGGCCAGGCAGCCCAGTTTTGCGAAGGCTCTCTGCGCGCCGCGGCCCGCAGGCACCTGGCACGCGCCTTCCCCACCACCAGGATGCCCAAGAGGAAGGTCAGCTCTGCCGAAGGGGCCGCCAAGGAAGAGCCCAAGAGGAGACTGGCGTGGTTGTCAGCTAAACCTCCTGCAAAAGTGGAAGCGAAGCCGAAAAAGGCAGCAGCGAAGGATAAATCTTCAGGGAAAAAAGTGCAAACAAAAGGGAAAAGGGGAGCAAAGGGAACACAGGCCGAAGTGGCTAACCAAGAAACTAAAGAAGATTTACCTGCATAAAACGGGGAAATGAAAACTGAGGAGAGTCCAGCCTCTGATGAAGCAGGAGAGAAAGAAGCCAAGTCTGATGAACGCCATATACCATGTCTTACCAGTGGTCCCTGTCTCCCTTCTTGTACAATCCAGAGGAGTATTTTTATCAACTATTTTGTAAATGCAAGTTTTTCAGTAGCACTAGGAACATTTTTAAGAAGGAGGAAATCCCACCTCATCCCATTTTTTAAGTGAAAATGCTTTTTTTTTTAAGAGGTGAAATCATTTGCTGGTTG
>NW_016810099.1:908225-915343 GCF_001698545.2 Rhinopithecus bieti
AGCACTTTGGGAGGCCGAGACAGGCGGATCACGAGGTCAGGAGATCGAGACCATCCTGGCTAACATGGTGAAACCCCGTCTCTACTAAAATACAAAAAAAAACTAGTCAGGCGAGGTGGCGGGCGCCTGTAGTCCCAGCTACTCAGGAGGCTGAGGCAGGAGAATGGCGTGAACCCGGGAGGCGGAGCTTGCAGTGAGCCGAGATTGCGCCACTGCACTCCAGTCTGGGCGACAGAGCGAGGCTCCGCCTCAAAACAAAACAAAACAAAAAAAACAAAACAAACAAACAAAAAAAAACAAAAAACAACATGATCATCTATGCAGAAAATCCAATGGAATCTACAAACAGGCTGCTAAAAGAGGTGAGTTTAAGAAGGTTACAGATACAAGAGTAATATACAAAACTCAATGCTATTTCTATATACTAGCAAATAATCGAAAACTTTTTTTCTTTTTTGAGACAGAGTCTCGCTGTTTTGCCCAGGCTGGAGTGCCATGGCACAATCTCGGCTCACAGCAATCTCCACCTCCCACGTTCAAAAGGTTCTCCTGCCTCAGCCTCCCGAGTAGCTGGGATTACAGGCGCCCGCCACCACGCCCAGCTAATTTTTTGTATTTTTTTTTAGTAGAGATGGGGTTTCACTATTTTGGCCAGGCTGGTCTTGAACTCCTGACCTCAGGTGATCCACCTGCCTCAGCCTCCCAAAGTGCTGGGATTACAGGTGTGAGTCACCGTGCCCGGCCGAAAACTTTTAAAATGTGTAACAGCGAGCTCGGGTGGCGGGAGGAGTGGCAGCGGCCAGGCAGCCCAGTTTTGCGAAGGCTCTCTGCGCGCCGCGGCCCGCAGGCACCTGGCACGCGCCTTCCCCACCACCAGGATGCCCAAGAGGAAGGTCAGCTCTGCCGAAGGGGCCGCCAAGGAAGAGCCCAAGAGGAGACTGGCGTGGTTGTCAGCTAAACCTCCTGCAAAAGTGGAAGCGAAGCCGAAAAGGCAGCAGCGAAGGATAAATCTTCAGGGAAAAAAGTGCAAACAAAAGGGAAAAGGGGAGCAAAGGGAACACAGGCCGAAGTGGCTAACCAAGAAACTAAAGAAGATTTACCTGCATAAAACGGGGAAATGAAAACTGAGGAGAGTCCAGCCTCTGATGAAGCAGGAGAGAAAGAAGCCAAGTCTGATGAACGCCATATACCATGTCTTACCAGTGGTCCCTGTCTCCCTTCTTGTACAATCCAGAGGAGTATTTTATCAACTATTTTGTAAATGCAAGTTTTCAGTAGCACTAGGAACATTTTAAGAAGGAGGAAATCCCACCTCATCCCATTTTTTAAGTGAAAATGCTTTTTTTTTAAGAGGTGAAATCATTTGCTGGTTGTTTATTTTTTGGTACAACCAGAAAATAGTATGGGGTATTGAATTATGGGAGGCTCTGACTGTCTCGGGTGCCAGCTTAACATTCCACAGATGGGGGGTTAGTTTTTATATCCTATAATACAAAGTATATTAAATGGCAATATGGAGTCAGTCCTGCATTTAATGTCTTGAATATTTTAAATTACTTCTATTCCCATGTTGTTTTTTAGTAGAATTGTTTCCTACAGAAAACCACTCCTTGATCATGTTGCTCCCTGTCAGAATTGTGTGCACTCTGTAACATCTTTGGTTGTGGCAGTCCTGTTTTCCTAATAACTTTGTTACTGTGCTGTGAAAGATGACAGATTTGAATATGTGGTGTACATGCTATTCAGTTGTGAACTGGTGGCCATGTGTAACAGCTGACCAACATGTGAAGATACTGGTACTTGATAGCCTCTGAAGGAAAATTTGCTTCCAAATCTTAAGCTGGAAAGTCACTGGAGTAACTTTAAAAAAGGATTACAATACATGGCTTTTGAGAATTTCGTGACATAGGTTAAGAATTGTGTACAAATGGGGCCGGGCGCGGTGGCTCAAGCCTGTAATCCCAGCACTTTGGGAGGCCGAGACGGGCGGATCACGAGGTCAGGAGATCAAGACCATCCTGGCTAACATGGTGAAACCCCGTCTCTACTAAAATACAAAAAACTAGCCGGGCGACCTGGCGGGCGCCTGTAATCCCAGCTACTCGGGAGGCTGAGGCAGGAGAATGGCGTGAACCCGGGAGGCGGAGCTTGCAGTGAGCTGAGATCCGGCCACTGCACTCCAGTCTGGGCGACAGAGCGAGACTCCGTCTCAAAAAAAAAAAAAAAAAAAAAAAAAATTGTGTACAAATGGAAATGTCTCTACTGATCCTCCACCAATAAAATCTCAATTATGAAAAAAATGTGTAACAGCATCAAAAAGAATCAAGTATTCTGGGATAAATCTGACAAAAGATGGGAGATACCTAAAGAGTTGAGAATTTGAATATAAAATTTTTCTGTCAGAAATCAAAGAAAACCTAGAGAGGGAGACAGGTACCATCATCACGGTCAGAAGACTCAATAGTGTTAAGAGGCCCATTTTCTACAAATGGACCTAGATATTCAATACAACTGCAATCTAAATGCTAGCAGGCTTTTTTTGTAGAAACTGATAAACTAATTCTAAAATTCATATGGAATTATAAAAAATATAAAATAGCCAAAGCAACTTTGAAAATGAACAAAGTGAGGGGACTAACATTATTTGATTTTACGACTTATTAAAAGCTACGCTAATTAAGCTACTGTGATATTCTCTCAAAAACAGAACAGAGTGAACAATGACATAGAACAGAGTCCAGAAATGAACCCATATGTATATGGAAAACTGACTTGGGCAACTAATAAAGGACAGTCTTTTCTTTTTTTTTTTTTTGGCGGGGGCGGAGTCTCGCTCTGTCACCCAGGCTGGAGTGCAGTGGCACAATCTTGGCTCACTGCAACCTCCACCTTCTCGGTTCAAGCTTCTGCCTCGGCCTCCCAAGTAGCTGGGACTACAGATGTGCGATACCACGCCTGGCTAATTTTTGTATTTTTAGCAGAGATGGGGTTTCATCATATTGGCCAGGCTAGTCTCAAACTCCTGACCTTGTGATCCTCCCGACTCCACCTCCCAAAGTGCTAGGATTACAGGTGTGAGCCACTGTGCCCAGCCAGGATGGTCTTTTCTACAAATGTTCCTAAACACATGCCCCTTACCCACCCCCCAAAAAACCCCACGCACTTTGATCAGTACTTTACATCATATGCAAACATCAACTCAAAATGAAACACAGACTTAAATGGTAAATCTAAAACAATAAAACTTCTAAAAGAAAATGTAAGAAACAAAACCTTTGTGACCTTAGATTAGGAAAAAGCAAAACCAGAATACATAAACAGCTCAATAGACAAAGTGTCCAATTTTAAAATGTGCAAAAGACCTTAACTAAAAGATCACCAAAGATATAAATAGCTAACAAACACAGAAAAGGTGAAAATTAGTGATAAGGGAGATGCAGATCAAAACCACATTAAAATAGCCCTTCGCCCCCACTAGTGAATAGTGATCATCAAAAGGACAGGCAATAACAAGTATTGATGACGTGAAAAAATCAGAGCCCCTTATTCACTACTGTTGAAAACAGAAATTGGTGTGTTTTCTTTGGAAAACAACTTTGCCAGTTTCTTTAGAAGTTAAAACATAACTCCAGTCCTACTCCTAAGTATTTGTCCAAGAAAAAAAAGAAAGCACACAAACACCTACAAGCAAATACATGCAGCTATTATCTATAATAGCCCCAAACAAAAACAATCCAAAAGCAAAAACAATCCATCATCTGGTGAACGGATAAAAAACGGGTATAGCCAAACAATGGCAGTACCCAAAACAGAAAAAAAATGAGGACATGTCTAAAGGAGACCGGAGCCAGCCGGAAAGAATTCCCAATGGCCAAAGCTGAAACAATTTGAGCAGCTAAATAAACAGTATTAGATTCAAATCCAAAAGATAAGTATCAATGAGTCCAAACGGATGACAACAGACTCAAGGAGACATGCGATGTTAGGTGGAATGCAGGAACAAATCCTGAAATGAAAAGATGGGGAAACTGTCGCAATCTAAATAGTCTGAAGTTTAGTTCACAGTACTGCACGAATGTGAATGTCTTAGTTTTGACAATTTTACCATGATTATAAAAGATTCAACATTAGAGGAAGCTGGGTGGAGGGATCAGCAAACTACAATCCAAGGGCCAAATCCAGCCTACCACCTGTTTTCATAAATAAAGTTTGACTGGAACGCATCCATTCATTTCCTCACTGTCTTATGGCAGCCTCTGCCCTACATGAGCACAGTAGTCCTAGGAAAGACCATTTGGTCTAAAATATTTATTATCTGGCTCTTCATGGGAAAAGTTTGCCAAGCCCTGATATACATGAAGTCTTTCTCTGTGCTGTCATTTTAACTATTCTTTAAATCTAAAATGATTCTAAAATAAATTTATTTTTTTAAAAAGTTAAAATGTTGGCCAGGTGCAGTGGCTCACGCCTGTAATCCCAGCACTTTGGGAGGCAGAGGCAGGCGGATTGCCTGAGCTCAGGAATTCAAAACCAGCCTGGGCAACACGGAGAAATCCCAACTCTACTAAAAATACAAGAAATTAGCCGGGCATGGTGGCGGGCACCTGTAATCCCAGCTACTCGGGAGGCTGAGGCAGGAGAATCACTTGAATCTGGGAGGCGGAGGTTGCAGTGAGCTGAGACTGTGCTACTGCACTCCAGCCTGGGCAAAAGAGTGAGACTCTGTCTCACAAAAAAAAAAGTTAAAATGTTGAGCTGGGTATGGTGTTGAGCACCCATAGTCCCAGCTACTCAGGAGGCTGAAGGGGGAGGAGTGCTTGCACCCAGGAGCTCAAGGCCAGACTGGGCAACACAGTGAGACCCCATCTGTTAAAAAAAAAAAAGTGGAGGGTTATATCTTCACCTACCATATGACCCAGTCATTCTACTTACAGGTACTTACCCAAGTGAAACGAAAGCATATGTCCAAAGAACGGTACACAAATTTTTGCCAATGGGTGAACTCAATAAACAAACTCTATACTATCTATCCATAAACTGGCATAGTACTCGACAATAAAAAGGAAATCAACTATTGGCACATGCTACAGAATGAATGAATTTCTATTTACACTGAATAGAAGGAACAGGAACAACAACAAAAGAGTGCATATCTCATGTAAAAGTCTAGGAAATGTAAACTAACACACAGTGACAGAAAGCAGATTGGGGGGTCACCCTGGGAGAAACACAGGCTGGGGCGAGACAGGAGGTAAAGAGATTACAAAGGGACACAAGGATATCACACCCTCGCGTGGCGTAGGCGGACACGTTCATCTTGACTGCGGTGATGGTTTCACTAGTGTGTATATATATGTCAAAACTTGCCAAATTGTACACATAAATATTTGCGGTAGATTATGTCAGTTATACCTCAGTAAAGCTGTTTTTAAAAATAAGTTGCAAAAATATTCTTCTGGTCTTCTGATATCAAGCATTATGAAGAAACAGACGAATCCATAGACAAATCTCTTCAGCTACCAATTTCTGTCACCCGTCCCTCCTTAGCTCTGGAACACTCTTTCTTTAGGGGAGATGAAGATTCTGAATCATAGTCACACTTGTATTAGAAGTCTTCAGAAAATCCTGCAAGAATAAGACTCCCCTGGGGACCGGGCATGGTGGCTCACACCTGTAATCCCAGCACTTTGGAAGGCCAAGGCGGGAGAATCCCCTGAGCCCAGGAGTTCAAGACCAGTCTGAGCAACATAGTGAGATCCCATCTCTACCAAAAAAAAAAAAAAAGGTCAAAAAATTAACCAGCCACGGTGGCATGCGCCTGCAGTCCCAGCTACTAAGGAGGCTGAGGCCAAAGGATTGCTTGAGCCCACGAGGTTAAGGCTGCAGTGAGCAGAGATTATGTCACTGCACTCCAGCCTGCAACAGAGGCAGACCCTGTCTCAAAACAAACAAAAAAGACTCTCCTGGGATCCTGCCAACAAACCATACACAGGCAAGTGAGATCCCAGTTACCTGGATAAGCAGCAAGGTATTTACAGAACAAACCCTCTGACCTCCCTCTTCTCTGCCCTTCTCAGACTTTCTGTCTTTCCCCTCGCTCTTAAGCCCGGGAGTCAGAATGCAGCTCCGCCATAAAACAAAGACGTCAGAAATGAAATGACTCGCAAGAAAAAGGACATTTCTCAAGAGCCTACTAAGGATAAAGAGAGTTGAGAGGTGTGCCCAGCTTCTCTAACCCTTATTCAACACCCTGCAAGCATCTTCACTGAGTGACTTTGTACCTTGCTATCCATTCCAGACCTCCTTGTCTACTCCACACACCTCAGTGACTGGCTGCCACTAAGTTCTGCCCTTCCCAGATAGCTTTGTTTTTAAAATACAAACTCCTCTTCCTCAGTCACTTAATCTGACTTTGGCGTAACAGCTGAGGGTAATCCTAAAGATTACTTTGAAACTACAGGAAAGATAACGTAAATAAAACACTTAGATATAAAACATATTACCCAATACCTAAGTCACACTAAACGGTGTGCATTTTGGACACTGTCCCTGCAGGCAAAAGGAAGGAAAATGAGGAAACTAAGACTAATGGGGAAGCCAAATCTGCACTTCAGATTTTTTAAAAAGTAATGGCGCTTTAGAACTTAATATATTATATACCATGTGAGCATTAGCATGTCAGCATTAAATGTGAGGTCCAAAATTCAAAGAGATGCCAAAATAATGTATTTCTTTTTTTTTTTTTTTTTTTTTTTTTTTGTGAGACGGAGTCTTGCTCTGTCGCCCAGGCGCTGGAGTGCAGTGGCGCAATCTCGGCTCACCGCAAGCTCCGCCTCCCGGGTTCATGCCATTCTCCTGCCTCAGCCTCCCCAGTAGCTGGGACTACAGGCGCCCGCCACCACGCCCGGCTAATTTTTGGTATTTTTTTTAGTAGAGACGGGGTTTCACCATGTTAGCCAGGATGGTCGCTATCTCCTGACCACGTGATCCGCCCACCTTGGCCTCCCAAAGTAGTGGGATTACAGGCGTGAGCCACCGCGCCCGGCCAATAATGTATTTCTTGAATTTCAAGATTTCTGGACAAATTTTCCCTTAAATTCAAATACTGAAAGTTGAGA
>NW_016810099.1:915597-924057 GCF_001698545.2 Rhinopithecus bieti
CCCAAAGTAGTGGGATTACAGGCGTGAGCCACCGCGCCCGGCCAATAATGTATTTCTTGAATTTCAAGATTTCTGGACAAATTTTCCCTTAAATTCAAATACTGAAAGTTGAGAAATGATGAAATTACACTAAAATTTTTACTGTAGTGAAATCCACAATTTTACACTCATGGTGTAATCACATCTGAGTGTACTTATGCTCACCCTCCCATATAAAAATCACCATTACAGGTTGGGCGCGGTGGCTCATGCCTGCAATCCCAGTACTTTGGGAGGCCGAGGCAGGCAGATCATGAGATCAAGAGATCAAGACCATCCTGACCAACACAGTGAAACCCCGACTCTACTAAAAATACAAAAATTAGCCGGGTGTGGTGGCACATGCCTGTAATCCCAGCTACTAGGGAGGCTGAGGCAGAAGAATGACGTGAACCCGGGAGGCGGAGGTTGCAGTGAACCAAGATCGCACCACTGCCCTCCAGCCTGGGGGACAGAGGGAGACTCCGTCTCAAAAAAAAAAATCACCATTACTTCAACTCCTCCACTAATCCAAACCCTAAGCACCCGTCAGAAGAAGCATGTTCCCAGGAGAAGACTTTGGACGGAGAACCATAAAATGTTAGAGCTAAAAGAGAACTTGCCTCACCAAAAGATGAGAAAACCGAGGTCCAGAGAAAGAAAAAGACTGTGAGGCTTCAAAAGCTAAAACTTTGAGCTAAAGCCGGGATGGGCATCTGGCATCCCACCTCCTGAGCCTTTTACTATACCATTAATGAGGCCTCCACGTTTTCTGTCCCTGCTGAACTTGACCAGCTCAGATCTCTGAGCCCAGTGCTTCTCACACTTTAATGTGCACAGTAATGACCTGGGAACCTGAGTAGACAGATCCAGGGTGAGACCTGAGATTCTACATTTCTAACAAGTTCCCAGGAGGTGCTCACCATGTTGGTCTGAGGACCTCAGATGGAGTCCGATATCACCTGATTCAACCTGTCCAAGTTAGCCTTATTACCTTACTACTTATGACTCCCAAGTCTATATTAAATCTCCCTGAGCCTCAATTATCTCATAAAAATATTGTTTTGCAATGTAACTACCAAATGAGATAATTCTATGTTAACAATCCTTGGCACATATTGAATGTTCAGTGAATAGTAACAGCTAATTTGAACACAATTTATAAGTTGGCACGATTTGGGTACTTTGCAAACCTGAAGGCATTTAATTCTCACATTAACTCCACAAGCGGTACCGTTTATTCCCATTTCTAAAGATGAGAAAACTGAGTGGAAGAGCTGTTAAGTAAATTGTCCAATGTCACAGAGGCACTGTGCATGGCACCAGGATACAAACCCCGTCTGCTCCAGAATCTGCATTCTTAACCACCACTTCTCTCAATAAATGTTTACTGTTATTTTCTCCCAGACAAAAACTCCCTTCAGAAGGTCAAATCTCCACTCAACTGCCTCCTGCATAACTCAAATTAAATGTTTCACCAGACCTCAAATTCAACATGTCCCACACTTACGACCTCATGTACTCATCACCCCAGACTCAATCCTCATTTAATCTTCCCATCTCGATGAAGAGGAAGCGACGTCTGAGCAGTCACTGGGCCAGACCCGGGGAGTCACACCAGGCCGGTGGTCCAGCTGTCTTGGGCCCAATGCTCCCTCTTTACAACACATATTTTATAGTTTATAACACCCCCCACTTGGTTATACCAAAATGCAATTAACAGATGCTACAAATTCCTACATTCATAAATACAATCAATGTATTCCTCAACTGGAATCAGAAGCAGACACACCATGAAATATATAATAAAACAAAGGTCAAAATGAAAATGCTGACGCATGACCTCAGCAGGAGATGAAAGAGGTGCTTGTTCTTCCCCATGCAAGCTGAGAGTGCAGAGGCTGACAGACACAGTGCTGCATGAACAATCCAACAGGACCACTGACAAAGATGATGACACGGCACAGAATTGCCCAAAATGGTGGAAACTCTTACTAATGTTCCAAACAATACAAAGCATCATCTTTTACAGATGCACACCACAGCTGCGTTACTAAAAATTTCCATAAAAATTACTTTGTTTATACATAGGGTTTGGACTTAGATTCAAGTACAAAATTTTTTTTAACCTATATAAAAGCTCTTGGCTGCACACAGTGGTTCACACCTGTAATCCCAGCCTTTGGGGGGGCAAAGGCGGGTGGATCACCTGAGGTCAGGAGTTCGAGACCAGCCTGGCCAACATGGTGAAACCACATCTCTACTAAAATACAAAAAATTAGCCAGGTGTGGTGGTGCATGCCTGTAATCCCAGCTACTCGAGAGGCTGAGGCAGGAGAATCATCGCTTGAACCTGGGAGGTGGAGGCTGCAGTGAGCCGAGATCGCGCCACTATATCCCAGCCTGGGCGACACACCCAGACCGTCTCAAAAAAATAAATAAATGAAATGAATAAACAAATAAAAGCTCTTTAGGAGGGAGCAAATTCTTCACTGTGGAGAATGTCCCACGCACTGTATATAACACTGCGTAACATCTAGCATGCAGATCCCACCCACTAATCGCCACAGATTCCCACAACACTCCCTCGGGATGACACTGCCCTGAAGATGCACTCTGCTCTGAAGACGCACTCTGCTAGCCTTCTCCTCTCTTACAAGCCATTGTCCAACCACATGCAATTACTACTGTCTCCTACTCTCATATCCATGCTCTCATTCGATCTGTTATCCTTTCTCCTTCACCTCCTGTCATCTCCAACCTGCCCTCGTAATTTGTCCTTCTGGTTCTGGGCTGTTCATTCTATACCAAAAGTGAAGTGACCTTTCTACTCTGCAGAGATTATTTCTCCATTCAATCAGCAAATATTTATTGCGCACAGGTTATATACCAGGAATGTTCTAACTACTTGACCACATCACTCAGCCCTGCTTAAACTTCAACTCCCATTACCACGGCAATTTTCAAACAGTGCTTCACTCTTACTCATTTTATATATTTTCTACATAAAATTTCCTTTTAACAAAGTGATGCACAGTTTTTTTGTTTGTTTGTTTTTTGAGACAAGAGTCTCTCGCTCTGTCGCCCAGGCTGCAGTGCGGTGGCGCAATCCCGACTCACTGCAACCTCTGCCTCCCAGGTTCAAGCGATTCTCCCTGCCTCAGCCTCCCAAGTAGCTGGGATTACAGGCACCCGCCACCATGCCCGGCTAATTTTTGTATTTTTAGTAGAGACGGGGTTTCACCATGTTGGCCAGGCTGGTCTCAAACTCCTGAACTCAGGTGATCCGCCCGGCTTGGCCGCCCAAAGTGCTGGGATTACAGGGGTGAGCCAAAGCACCTGGACTGTTTTGTTTTTTGTTTGTTTGTTTGTTTGTAGACAGGCTCTCACTCTGTCACCCAGGCTAGAGTGCAGTGGTATGATCATGGCTCATTATGGCCTCAACCTCCTGGGCTCAAGCAATCCTCCCACCTCACCCTCCCCAAGTAGCTGGCACTGCAGGTACACACCACCACAGCCAGTTTTTTTTTTTTTTTTTTTTTTTGTAGAGATGAGGCCCGACTGGTCTCCAACTCCTAAACTCAAGCGATCCACCTACCTCAGCCTCCCAAAGTGCTGGGATTATAGTCATGAGCCAAAAGCCTGGTCTCGAAATATTTTTAATTAAAAATGTTTTTAGACAGTGAAAGAATCCAGGAATGGGAAAGAATATTCATGATACTTTTATTAATGCAAATAAATTATTTCTAATCCATAATATAAAAATAAACAACTTATTACCCTTTTACAACAACAAAATGAAAATGATAAAGAACTTTTTGTGATAAGAGAAAAAAATCTGGATTTGGACTTGCATTAGACAATATTATGAAATATATTCTCTGTAGAAACACGAATGGTAAGTGGTTGTACAGGATAATTTTCCTAGTCAATGCATGCTTAAGTATTTAAGAGTCAAATGTCAGCTGGGCACGGTGGCTCACGCCTGTAATCCCAGCACTTCCGGAGGCTGAGGCGGGCGGATCACTTGAGGTCAGGAGTTAGAAACCAGCCTGGACAAGATGGTGAAACCCCATCTCTACCAAAAATACAAAAATTAGCTGGGCATGGTGGCGTGTGCCTGTAATCCCAGCTACTTGGGAGGCTGAGGCATAGAACCACTCAAACTCAAGAGATGGAGGTTGCCATGAGCCGAGATTGCGCCACTGCACTCCAGCCTGGGCGACAGAGTGAGACTTCATCTCAAAAAAAAAAAAAAAAAAAAGAATCAAATGTCATGATGTATGTTGACAAAAAAGTGTGAATTTTGTGTTTTTTTATTTTCGAAACGGGGTCTCACTCTGCCGTCCAGAATAGAATGCAGTGGGTTCTTGGGTTCAGTGCTCTTGGGTTCAGGAGATCCTCCCACCTCAGCTTCTCAAGTAGCTGGGACTATAGCAATGTGCCACCATGCCTGGCTAATTTTTTTTTTAAGAGATGGGATCTCGCTATGTTGCCCAGGCTGGTCTCAAACTGCTAGGCTCAAGTGATCCTCCTGCCTCAGCCTCCCAAACTCTTTTGGGAGTCTTTCTGTAATCACGCTAGGATTACAAGTGTGAATCACCACGCCCAGCTTGTCCTCGCTTTTTAAATTATCCTACAACCAATTATTTCAATAGCCTGCTCTTTTCATCATCATCAAATTCCCTCTGGGATCCCAAAGGGATCCGAAACTAAGCCAAATGGATGCAAAACTAACATGTGGTAATGTGGATTCTTCTCCCACACCACAACCAACCTCCGAGCAAAATCCCTTTCGGCAGCCTGAGAGGAAGGTTTGCCCTTTGCAATGTAGACTGATTCTCTATGCTCAGAATTAAGTTGGAAAAGGCAATCAGAACTTCGCCTCTAAGGGTTAGCCCACTAGACTGTCCCAGACTACAATTAGGGAAATACCACCTACTTCTTGAAAATTAAAGAGTAATTAAACTACTTCTTACACACTATCAACAAAAATATTTCAGGACGGGCGTGGTGGCTCACGCCTGTAATCCAAGCACTCTGGGAGGCCGAGGTAGGTGGATCACTTGAGGTCAGGATTTCAAGACCAGCCTGGCCAACATGGTGAAACTCCATCTCCACTAAAAACACAAATAAAAAAACAGCTGTAGGTGGTAGCACAGGCCTGTAATCCCAGCTACTCAGGAGACTGAGCAGGAGAATTGCTTGAAGCTGGGTGGCGGAGGCTACAGTGAGCCAAGATCATGTCACTGCACTCCAACCCAGGCAACAGAGCAAGACTGTCTCAAAATACAACAACAAAACCCAAAGACATTCCAAAAGCAACTTCAAAAGTAACCATAAAGCTTCTAGAACAACAACAACAACGGCAGGGCGCAGTGGCTCACACTTGTAATCCCTGCACTTTGGGAAGCCAAGGCAGGTGGATCAACTGAGGTCAGTTCGAGACCAGCCTGGCCAACATTATGAAACCCTGTCTCTACTAAAAATACAAAAAATTAGCCGAGCGTGGTGGCAGGCGCCTGTAATCCCAGCTACTCGGGAGGCTGAGGCAGGAGAATCACTTGAACCCGGGAGGCAGAGGTTGCAGTGAGCAGAGATCACGCCACTGCACTACAGCCTGGGTGACAAGAGCGAAACTCCATCTTAAAAAAACAAAAAATAGAAGAAATCTTCTGTGATCTCAGGTTTAGGCAAAGATCTCTGAGACAAAATGTCAAAAGCTCAATCCATAAGAGAGAATCTAGATAAATCTAGACTTTATCAAAATTAAAAGTTTCTGCTCTTCAAAAGACACTGTTAAGAGAAAGGGCAAGCCATGTACCAGGAGAAACAGCAGGTAAGAACTAAGTCCCAATATATGAAGAACTCTTAAAACGCACTAAAGAAAACAGCCCAATTCTGAAAATTTTGAAATGGTGGCACCCGCCTGTGGTCCCAGCTACTGGGGAGGCTGAGATGGGAGAATTGTTTGAGCCTAGGATGCAGAGGTTGCAGTAAGCTGAGATTGTGCCACTGCATTCCAGCCTGGGCGACAGAGACAGATCCCATCTCAAAAGAAAAAGAAAAAGAAAGAAAGAAAATAGCCAAGAGACTTCAACAGACGTGTCGCTAAAGTTTATGGATGGCAAATAAGCGTTTGGGAGGATGCCGAGCATTGTAAAATCCAACCACAAGGAAATAGGGTTATACACCTCTCAAGATAGCTTCAAACAACAACTGACAACAAACTCTGGATGCAGAGGAACTGAAAAGTCGCACACGTAGCTACTGGGAACATAAACTGCAAAAATGCTTTCCAAAATTAAACATGCATTTATCATAGGACTCAGCAATCTTATTCCCAGGTATTGTCTCAAACATTTATGCGTGGAAGCTTAAGGCGCTTTATTTATGATAGCCAAAACTAGAAACACACAAATGTTCTTCCTTTAGTGAAGGAACAAACTGATGTCAGTCCCAACAATGGATTGTTGTTAGGTAATAAGAAGGAATGAGGTGCTGATACATGCAACTACATGGATGAACAGCAAATGCATGATGCCAGGTGAAAGATGCAAGACTCAAATGGCTACATATTATTCACTTCCATTTATATGGCTCCAGCCTGGGCAGCAGAGCGAGACACTGTCTCAAAAAGAAAAAAAGGAAAAAGTCATAGAAATGTACAATAAACAGGTGTGGGAGGGGGACTTTAATGTATACAAACTATGCCTCAATTAAAATAATAAAAAGTAAATCACTTGGGAAACAGTTTGGTCATTTAGACGTACACTTACATATGACGCACAATTTCACTGCTAGGTATTTACCCAAGAGAACTGACAATGTGTCTACGAAGACCTGTATGTGAATATACTCAGCACCTTTATTCATAATTACCAAACCCTGTAAATAACTCAAATGTCCACTAACAGGAAAATGAAAAAACCCAAATGTCTATCAATAGAAAGAGAGACAAACTGCAGTATAGTAGTAAGAAAAATGGATCACTGGTATACTGATACACACGATATTTACTGATACACACTATACTACTGCATCTTAAAGTCATTCTGTTGAGTGAAAGAAGCCAGACACAAAAGAATGCGTAAGATTCGGCCGAGCACAGCGGCTCATGCCTGTAATCCCAGCACTGTGGGAGGCCGAGGCGGGTGGATCATGAGGTCAAGAGATCAAGACCATCCTAGCTAACATGGTGAAACCCTGTCTCTACTACAAATACAAAAAATTAGCTGGGCATGGTGACGGGCGCCTGAGGCAGGAGAATGGCGTGAACCCAGGAGGCGGAGCTGGCAGTGAGCAGAGATGACGACACTGTACTCCAGCCTGGGTGACAGAGCGAGACTCCGTTTCAAAAAAAAAAAAAAAGAATCTGTAAGATTCTATTCGAGCTGGGTCCGGGGGCTCACACCTGTAATTCTAGCACTTTTGGGAGGCAGAGGTGGGTGAATTCCTTGAGCTCACGAGTTTGAAACCTGCCTGGGAAATACAGTGAGAACTCTTCTCTACCAAAGAAAAGATTCTATGAAGAGCAAATTCTAGAAAAGGTAAACTAATCTACAGTGACAGAAAGTAGATGAGTGATTGCCTGAGCCCAGAGTAGGGATGGGGTTGACTGCCAAGGGACACAAGGAAACATTTGGGGAAGATACAAATGCTCTGTATCTTGATTGATGGTAGTTACAAGGATCCATGCACTTTTCAAAACTCATACTATACACTTGAAAAGAATGGATTCGATGTACTTAAATTATACCTCAATAAAATTGATTTTTTTTTTTTTGGAGACAGAGTTTCGCTCTTTTTGCCCAGGCTGGAGTGCAATGGTGCGATCTCGGCTCACCGCAACCTCCGCCTCCGAGGTTCAAGCGATTCTCCTGCCTCAGCCTCCCGAGTAGCTGGGATTACAGGCATGCGCCACCACCCCGGCTAATTTTGTATTTTTAGTAGAGACGGCATTTCTCCATGTTGGTCAGGCTGGTCTTGAACTCCCGACCTCAGGTGATCCACCTGCCTCGGCCTCCCAAAGTACTGGGATTACAGGCGTGAGCCACCAAGCCCGGCAAAATTGATTTTAAAAAACAATTTTCAATGAACAATCTGAAAATGAAATAAAGCAATTCTATTCACAAGATCAAAATAATAAATTTAACAAAAAAAGCAAAAACCTATACTTGGAGAAGTATAAAACACTGTTGAGGCCCGGCGCAGTGGCTCAAGCCTGTAATCCCAGCACTTTGGGAGGCCGAGACGGGCAGATCACGAGGTCACAAGATCAAGACCATCCTGGCTAACACGGTGAAACCTCGTCTCTACTAAAAAATACAAAAAACTAGCCAGGCGAGGTGGCAGGTGCCTGTAGTCCCAGCTACTCGGGAGGCTGAGGCAGGAGAATGGCGTAAACCCGGGAGGCGGAGCTTGCAGTGAGCTGAGATCTGG
>NW_016810099.1:924070-951534 GCF_001698545.2 Rhinopithecus bieti
CTCCCGACCTCAGGTGATCCACCTGCCTCGGCCTCCCAAAGTACTGGGATTACAGGCGTGAGCCACCAAGCCCGGCAAAATTGATTTTTAAAAAACAATTTTCAATGAACAATCTGAAAATGAAATAAAGCAATTCTATTCACAAGATCAAAATAATAAATTTAACAAAAAAAGCAAAAACCTATACTTGGAGAAGTATAAAACACTGTTGAGGCCCGGCGCAGTGGCTCAAGCCTGTAATCCCAGCACTTTGGGAGGCCGAGACGGGCAGATCACGAGGTCACAAGATCAAGACCATCCTGGCTAACACGGTGAAACCTCGTCTCTACTAAAAAATACAAAAAACTAGCCAGGCGAGGTGGCAGGTGCCTGTAGTCCCAGCTACTCGGGAGGCTGAGGCAGGAGAATGGCGTAAACCCGGGAGGCGGAGCTTGCAGTGAGCTGAGATCTGGTCACTGCACTCCAGCCCGGGCGACAGAGCGAGACTCCGTCTCCAAAAAAAAAAAAAAAAAAAAAAACAAAACAAAACAAAAAAAAAACACTGTTGAAAGAAATTAAAGATCTAAGTAAATGGAAAACCATCTGATGCTCATGGATTGGAACACTTAGCATTGTTAAAATAGTGACACTATCCAAACTCATCTACAGATTCAATGCAATCCCTATCAAAATCCCAGCTGATGTCTTTGCAAAAATTGACAAAACTGATTCCAAAGGGACCCCAAATAGCCAAAATAAT
Source organism: Rhinopithecus bieti (assembly GCF_001698545.2). NCBI lineage: Eukaryota > Metazoa > Chordata > Mammalia > Primates > Cercopithecidae > Rhinopithecus > Rhinopithecus bieti. The sequence continues at coordinate 924,810 of NW_016810099.1, forward strand.
CCTGAAAAAGGAAGAGGACTCACACTTCCTAATTTCAAAACTCACAAGACAGCATTAATCAAGACATAGTGGTACTGGCACAGGGACAGACATATAGATCAATGGAACAGAACTAAGAACCTAGGCTGGGTGTGGTGGTTCACGATTAAAACTTTAGAAAACCTAGGCAGGAGCATCACTTAAGGCCAAGAGTTCAAGGCCAGCCTGTATAGCACAGTAAGACCCTGTCTCTACAAAAAAAAAAACAGAAAAAAAAAAATTAGCCGGGCACGGTGGCACACATCTGTAGTCCCACCTACTCAGGAGGCTGAGGTGGGAGGATTGTTTGACCCCAGAGTTTAAGGCTGCAGTGAGCCATGATCACACCATTGCACTTTGGCCTAGATGATAGAACCAGAAACCGTCTTGGGGAAAAAAAAAAGAAGCCAGGTGCAGTGGCTCAAGCCTGCAATCCCAGCACTTTGGGAGGCTGAGGCAGGTGGATCACCTGAGGTCGGGAGTTCGAGACCAGCCTGACCAAAATGGTGAAACCCTGTCTCTACTAAAAATACAAAATTAGCCAGCCGTGGCGGTGCATGCCTGTAATCCCAGCTACTCGGGAGGCTGAGGCAGAAGAATTGTTGAACCTGGGAGGCAGAGGTTGCAGTGAGCCGAGATTGCGCCACTGCACTCCAGCCTCGCCAACAGGAGCAAAACTCTCTCTCAAAAAAAAAAAAGAATTCTTACACCTCAATAATAAAAATACAGCCGGGCGCGGTGGCTCAAGCCTGTAATCCCAGCACTTTGGGAGGCTGAGACGGACGGATCACGAGGTCAGGAGATCGAGACCATCCTGGCTAACACGGTGAAACCCCGTCTCTACTAAAAAATACAAAAAATTAGCCGGGCGAGGTGGCGGGCGCCTGTAGTCCCAGCTACTCGGGAGGCTGAGGCAGGAGAATGGCGTGAACCCGGGAGGCGGAGCTTGCAGTGAGCTGAGATCCGGCCACTGCACTCCAGCCTGGGCAGCAGAGCGAGACTCCGTCTCAACAAAAAAAAAAAAAAAAAAAAAAAAAATACAAACAGCCCATTTTTTAAAACTGGCAAGGGACGTGAACAGATATTTCTCTACACAATATATGCAAATGGTAAACACATGAAACTACTCAACATCATTAAGCATGAGGGAGGTACAAATCAAGACCACATGGAGAAACCATGCCACACCAACTAGGATGGCTAGAACCAGGGTCAGATAATAAGTGTTGGCAAGGATGTGGAGAAACTGGAATGCTCACATACTGCTGACGGGCACATAAAATTGTGCTGCCACTCTATAACCAGGCAGTTCCCAGATCAAACCTCGTTACTGTATGACCCACCAATTCCACTTCCAGGTACATACCGAAGAGAACTGGAAACACATGTCCTCACAAAAACCTGCACACAAATGTTTAGAGCAGCATTATTTATAATAGCCAAAAGAGGGAAATAACCTAAATGTCCACCAATGGGTAAATAAAATAAAATTATACACCATGTATAGTAAAAATAGCTATAAAAAGGAATTACATACTGATACTTTTTTTTTGACCTTGTGATCCGCCCGCCTTGGCCTCCCAAAATGCTGGGATTACAGGCGCCACCATGCCCGGCCTATACTGATACTTTCTACAACTTGGATGAAACTTAAAAACGTTATGCTGAACGAAAAATCCAATCACAAAAGGGCACATACTACATGATTCTATTCATTATGAAGGCCCAGAAAGGAAAATCTATAAAACAGAGAGTAAGTTGCTTAGGGCTGGGGAAACAAGAGGTAGGGAGAGCTGGGGAGGCAGAGAGCTCAAGGGTACAGGGTTTCTTTTTGAGGTGATGAAAACCTTATAAAGGTAGGGTTAGGGTGGCAACAGTTGTACATATTTGTAAATATACTAAAACCCATTAACTGGAATACTTTATTTATTTTCTGAGACAGAGTCTTACTTTGTCACCCAGGCTTCAGTGCAGTGGCGTGATCAAACTCACTGCAACCTCCATCTTCCGGGCTCAGGCAATTCTCCTGCCTCAGCCTCGCAAGTAGCTGGAATTACAGGCGCATGTCACCATACCTGGCTACTTTTTGTATTTTTAGTAGAGACAGGGTTTCACCATGTTGGCCAGGCTGGTCTCAAACTCCTGATCTCAGGTGATCCACCCACCTCGGCTTCCCAAAGTGCTGGGATTACAGGTGTCAGCTACCATGCCAGGCCTACTTGTTGAACACTTTCAACGAATGACTTGTATAGTATGCAAATAATATCTCAATAAAGCTGTTTTTTTTTCCTTTGAGACAAGGTCTTGCTCTGTCACTCAGGCTGGAGTGCAGTGGTGCGACCACGGCTCACTGCAACTTCCACCTCCCTGGCTCAAGAACCTCTACCTCCCCGGCTCAAGCAATCTTCCCAGCCCAGCTTCCCAAGTAGCTGAGACTACAGACATGCACCACCATGCCTGGTTTTGTTTTATTTTATTATTTTATTTTTGAGACAGAGTCTCACTGTCGCCCAAGCTGGAATGCAATGGCATGATCTTGACTCACTGCAACCTCCACCTCCCAGGTTCAAGCGGTTCTCTTGCCTCGGCCTCCCGAGTAGCTAGGATTACAGGCATGCACCACTATGGCCAGTTAATTTTGTATTTTTAGTAGAGACAGGGTTTCCTCATGTTGGCCAGGCTGGTCACTGCGCCTGGCCATTTAAAAAAATTTTTGTTGTTATTGAGACACGGTCTTATTATGTTGCCCAGGCTGGTCTCAAACTCCTAGGCTCAAACAATCCTCCCACCACGGCCTCCCAAAGGGCTAGGATTACAGGCATGAGCTACCAAACCACGCTTATTTTTTTAAACAAAAAACATTTGTATTCGGCCGGACACGGTGGCTCATGCTTGTGATCCGAGCACTCTGAGAGGCCGAAGCAGGTGGATCACCTGAGTTCAGGACTTTGAGAGTTCGAGACCAGCCTGGCCAACATGGTGAAACTCCATCTCCACTAAAAATACAAAAATTAGCTGGGTGTGGTAGCGCATGCCTGTAATCCCAGCTACTTGGGAAGCTGAGACAGGGGAATTGCTTGAACCTGGAAGGTAGAAGTTGCAGTGAGCCGAGATCGTGCCACTGTACTCCCACCTGGAAGAGTGTAAGACTCCGTCTCAAACAAACAAAATCATTTGTATTCAACAATCTCTTTAATCCATATAAGCACACTACATTTGTGTATTTTTACCATTTTATTTCATTATACTTTGATTTCAAAATAGTATGTGATCATTCCATTTGTCAGTTAATTCCTTTCTCCCAAGTGATTGTTATAATTTCCCTATTATTACCATAATCAAAATCTAAAATGAAAGAAAATGTAACAATAATTACCAGTTGCTGAGATCTACTAGGGCCAGGCCCTCACATGCCTGGCTCATTCAAACCTCACCATAGCCGTATGGAACACGAGATGGCCAAGATGTAGATGAACAAGCTGAGGCTCAGCAGGGCCAAGTGACAGGTTCAGACCTTGGGCAAAGCCTGGACTACAGCCAGGTTGACTCCAATCAACTCTCTGTTGTAATTACTTCACTAGTATCCCTGCGGCTTGAAATTTACATCATTTTGCCTATGTTTCCCTGTTTCCCTATTACTAGGATAACTGGGTTGGCTTCAACCTGCCTGAAAACAATTGCCCTAACAACCAACCAGTGTGTAAACCAGGATGGAGGTGTGGCACATCTATAAAAGACACTGTGAGGACAACTGAGGATATTTCAGTATGAACTGTTTACTGGATGTTATTACAGAATTACTGTTAATTTTCCTAAATGTGAGTATAACACTGTGGTCATATAAGAGAAAGTCCTTATTCATAGGAAGTACACGTACATGTCACTAGGAAGGGGGAGACTGTCATGACATAGTCGACTTACTTTCAGATGGTTCAGCCCACGTGGCAAAAACGTTAACAATCGGTACATCTAGAGTAAAGGGTTTGCAGGGGTTCACTTATCTTTGAACTTCACCGTACATCTGAAAATTCTCAAAATAAAACAGGAAAAGCTTTAAAAGCTGAAGCTTTAAAAAGTAATTTCGGACTCTGGAAGGGGAACATCACACACCAGGGCCTATTATGGGGAGGGGGAGGGGGGAGGAATGGTACCGGGAGTTATACCTGATGTAAATGACGAGTTGATGGGTGCAGCACACCAACATGGCACAAATATACATATGTAACAAACCTGCACGTTGTACACATGTACCCTAGAACTTAAAGTATAATAATAATTTAAAAACAGTAATTTCACCTTCTGAACATTATCAGTGTTCATCTACTTTAGATGAATTTTCCAAGTTAAAAAAAAATCAAAGACTTTTTATAAATTATATTCTTATCAGATACTAAAAACAAATGGTTTTGGGTCAGGAGTGGTGGCTCACGCCTGTCATTCAAGCACTTTGGGAAGCCGAGGTCGAGACTGCTGAGCCATGATGGTGCCACTGCACTCCACTTGGGGCAACAGAGCATGACCTGTCTGAAAAAATAATAATAATAATAATAAAATAAAATAAAAGCACCTGGTTTAGAATCAAACACTTAAAATTTATGGATGAAAACGGAATGCCAACTTGTAAAAAGGAATATGAAATCTGAAAATAACTATCTGGCAACTGTGATGTAATGACTAATTCACGTAAGGAATCATGCATGGATTAAAATTCCTAACGGGTTAATTTGGAGGAGAAAGAAGATGTTTCCAAAGTATCTCCCCACAACGTACTTGTTAATCATAAGGGAAAAACAGTAACTCTGCAGTGGAAAGCAGACATTGCCCTAACCAAGTGATGATCAAAGTTAGTAACCACCACCAGTAAAGGGCCCAGTCCACAGGACGCAACTGCTGATACTACGCACCAAGGGCACAGGCCTCTACAGCACACCTGCCAAAAACACATGACCCAAGTTATCCCGAGAGGACTTCCAACGAGCCCAAGTGGAGGGACCATCAATAAAATAAATGGCTTTTACTCTTCCAAAAAGGTCAAGCTCAAGGAAGACAAAGACTGAAGAACGGCTCTATTTTAAAGGCAACTAAAGAGACCCAACAACTAATGCAATGCGTGACCCTAGACTGAAAACCTGAACCAGAAACAATTTCCAAAATAATAATATGTTTAAAATTCATAAAAATAATGTACAAATTGTACATATTATTGGCTCAATTGGTAACATTTGATATACTATTATCTACAGATCTTACTCACTATTAAGCTCCTGATTTTAATAATTGTACTTACATGTATAAGAGAATATTGTCGGGCGCGGTGGCTCAAGCCTGTAATCCCAGCACTTTGGGAGGCGGAGACGGGCGGATCACGAGGTCAGGAGATCGAGACCATCCTGGCTAACACAGTGAAACCCCGTCTCTACTAAAATAAAAAAAACTAGCCGGGCGAGGTGGCGGCGCCTGTAGTCCCAGCTACTCGGGAGGCTGAGGCAGGAGAATGGCGTGAACCCGGGAGGCGGAGCTTGCAGTGAGCCGAGGTCTGGCCACTGCACTCCAGCCTGGGTGACAGAGCGAGACTCCGTCTCAAAAAAAATAAAAAAATAAAAATAAAGTTTTTAAAGCCGGGCGCAGTGGCTCACACCTGTAATCCCAGCACTTTGGGAGGCCAAGGAGGGTGGATCACTTGAATTCAGGGAGTTCGAGACCAGCCTGGCCAACACGGTGAAACCCCGTCTCTACTAAAAATACAAAAATTATCCAGGCATGGTGGCGGGCGCCTGTAGTTCCAGCTACTTGGGAGGCTGAAGCAGAAGCTTGAACCCAGAGGTGGAGGCTGCAGTGAGCTGAGATCGCGCTACTGCACTCCAGCCTGGGCAACAGAGTGAGACTCCATCTCAAAAAATAAAAATAAAATAAACAAAGTTTTTTAAAAGCTCCACCCAGAGTTACAGTAGAGTGGAAAAATGATAAAAGGAGCCCTTAACAGCTATTAACATATTTGTACGTAATTTAAGCAACTGAAGGAAAAACTGAATTTCTTTCACTTCTAAAGTGTTTTCTGACTCAGTGCTCTTCATAAATTGTGTAAAAGATTCCTTTCTAATGCCACGATACTAGCTAAAATTTAGTGTCACCCACCTTCCCATACACTCTCGAGAACCTGCACTGGATGTCAGTTTTCCTGTCTCACTAGCAGTAACGTCCAATTCATTTACCAACAAATGCCTCCGCATTTTCCTGAAGTCAGCCGGTGTGGGTTCTGCCGCCCGCTGGGCATGTGGCCTTGGGTAAATCGTTTCACTCTGGGCCTGTTTCCTACAGTGCTGTCATGGTGATGCCTGCCTCATGGGGGAATTAGACAGATGGGTCAGTTCGTGCATGAGAAACACCTGAGGCAGTGCATGGGGCAGCATGGCACCAAAATTCATGTCACTTTTATAATAAAATATAAAACAAAAAGTAACTATGAGGAAAACTTGGCCAGGCACAGTGGTTCACGCCTGTAATCCCAGCACATTGGGAGGCTGAGGTGGGCGGATCACCTGAGGTCAGGAGTTCGAGACCAGCCTGGCCAACATGACGAAACCCTGTCTACTAAAAAAATGCAAAAAATTAGCCGGGCATGGTGGAGCATGCCTGTAGTTCCAGCTACTCAGGAGGCTGAAGCAGGAGAATTGCTTGAACCCGGGAGGCGGAGGTTGCATCAAGCCCAGATGGCACCACTGCACGCCAGCCTGGGCGAAAGAGAGAGACTCCCTCTCGGAAAAACAAACAAACAAACAAACAAACAAAAACCCTCAAAACTTAAAACCTCAAATATAGAATGTAATACTAACAGAAGTCTAATGATTAAAACACTAATCCTACCTTTGAAAAATTGTTCTGGTTCTTGGTTGTCATGATAGCAAACAACTACAAATAATCCAGACGCCCAACAGTGTCTTGGCTAAATGAGAGTCCATCTACTCGATGAGTGTTCTGTAGCTACTGCAAATCATGACGTGTCGTGACCATAAGGGCGTTCTGTTATATAACACCGTCAACAGAACAAAGCAGGATTCAGAAGCATATATAAAAGCATGATCTTGTGTTTACAAGATACTTAACATGTTATGCACACACAGACAAAAGCGAGGACGTGTTAGGCTCTTTGAGGGGCAGGGCATGGAAGACTCCCTCAGGTGTGCTGGCTCCTGCTGGACACATGCCAGCAGGCTGCAGGCAGGGCCTTCCCGTTAATTCCTCTATGGCTGGGTCTCTCCCAGGCTTGCTTCCTCATCTGTAAGATTCTGGCTGCGACGTGGCTGCTCACCATGACCTTTCAGCTTCTTTTCCACGCTAACTCGATAATCCTTGTATTTCCTAGGTGACGCTCCCAAGAATGGAAATTTCATTGGCCCAGTTCATCTTTTCTTACAAGATGTGTTATAGATTACTGGCCAAGATATAGATTGCCTTGACAAGGGCAAGGAGGGGCAAGTACAGCTGCCAGATAACCTCTGAAAATTTCTGTAGAACCAGTGGAGAAATAAGACAAACAAAAGACGGCTTTCTGTTGAGCTGTAACTCCCGCTGGCATGGGGAACCTGTTATTAAACATAACACAGAACATAAATACCCGAATAGCTTATTTGTACACAAATTCCCATTACAAAAGGATCACAAAGTAACATTAAGTAGTAGTCTTATGAAACATTAAACATGTTAACAGAGAGAAACTAAGAACTGAAGTATTCCAAACAACAAACAAGAATAAATCTAAAATTCTAATGAAAGAAAGGCACATCTCTGGCCAGGTACAGTGACTCACACCTGTAATCCCAGCACTTTGGGAGGCTGAGGCGGGTGGATGACCTGAGGTCAGGAGTCCGAGACCCGCCTGACCAATATGGTGAAACCCCGTCTCTACTAAAAATACAAAAATTATCCGGGTGTAGCGGCATGCAACTGTAATCCCAGCTACTTGGGAGGCTGAGACAGGAGAATGGCTTGAACCCAGGAGGCAGAGGTTGCAGTGAGCTGAGATCACGCCATTGCACTCCAGCCTGGACAGTAAGAGCGAAACTCTGTCTCAAAAAAAAAGAAAAAAGAAAGGCACATTTCTGTGGCTGGATTTTCATTTCCATTTTACTCAATAGGAAGCTAAAATACTGAGCAACTGACAGTCCTAGGGTGAGGTAACCACACCTCAACAATTAGAAAGCGGTGGCACAAAGAAGGGGATTGATTACTGGTGTAAAACATGATGCAGAATTTGTAAACAGGCTGGTTTTTCTTAAAAGGGGGTCCTACCACTGACCTCTTCAATACAACACCAAAATCTTCACCACGAAGAACTGAGATTAATTTAACTTTTTCTTGTTATAATCGCTATATTCTTTGTGAAAAAAAATTTTTTTTAACGCCCTTCTTTTCTCACCATGCTCTTAAGCTTCTTTGAGAGGTCTTGTCCTCTCTCCTTCCAGGAAAATGAAGTTGTTTGCAGTCTCAGCCTCTCCCTCTTCGGTCAGAGTAACTCAAATCCCTTCTCCAAAGTCATCTTTGACTCCTTCAAATCACCAACTCAAAGGCTGTTTTGTGTTGTCATTTTCCTAATACTTCTCTGCATCACTCAGCAATGCAGACCTCGTCGCTGCAGAGTCCGTCCTGTGACCACGAGTGGCACCACCATATGAGGGTTCAATGACACCCACCATGGGCCACCTGGCCTTCCAGGAGCCCCATTCCTCCTGCTTACATGATGCAGGGTAATCCACAGTGCTGAAAGCACTGTTATTCCATCATTCGCAGGCAAAAATATCCTAAGCACAATCTTCTTCACATGCTGCCACCCTGGGGGTCATCCAGTCCCACCTACTCTTTCCTCAACAGCACCAGTGAGCAATGTCCTTTCCTATTACCACAACCATCAGCGGTTCACGCCTCTTCCGCTCCAATACAGGCCCACCCCGCTGTACTGCGTTTCCCTTTACTGCACGTGCAGATACTGCATTTCTTACAAACTGAAGATTTCGGGCCGACCCTGCGAGGAGCAAGTCTATCAGGGCCATTTTCCAACAGTCTGTGCTCACTTTATGTCTCTGTATCACATTGTGGGAATTCTCACAATATGTCAAACATTTTCATGATTATTATTAAGTAAGTCTGTTATGTTGACCTGTGACTAGTGATCTTGGATATTACAACTGTCAATGTTTCGGGGCACCAAGGATTATGCCCACATAAAACAGCAAACTCAACTGATAAACGTGTGTGTTCTGACTGCTCCACAGACTGGCTGTTCCCTGTCTCCCTCTCCTTGGGCTTCCCCATTCCCAGAAGCACAACGTTTAAACCAAGCCAATTAATAATCCTACAATGGCCTTTAAGTGTTCAAGTGTAAGGAAAAGTACCATGTCTCTCACTTTAAATCAAAAGCTAGAAATGATTAAGCTTCGTGAAGAAGGCGTGCTGAAAGCTGTAACAGGCCAAAAGCTAGGCCTCTTGAGCCAGTTAGCCAACTTGTGAATGCAAATGAAAAGTTATTGAAGGAAATAAAAAGTACTGCTCCAGTGAACACAGGAATGAGAAAGCAAAACAGCCTTATTACTGATAAGGAGAAAGTTTGAGTGGCCTGGAGAACAGATCAAAGCAGCCACAACATTCTCTTAAGCCAAAGCCTAATCCAGAGCAAGGCCCTTACTCTTCAATTATATGAAGGCTTAGAAAGGTGGGGAAACTGCAGAGGAATAGTTGGAGGCTAGCAGAGGTTGGTTCATGAGGCTTTAGGAAAGAAGCCGTCTCCATAAAGTAAACATGCAAGGTAAGCCCGCAAGTGTGGATACAGAAGCTGCAGCAAGTTATCCAGAAGATCTAGTTAAGACTATATTAATGAGGGTGAATACACAACAGATTTTCACTGTAGGTGAAACAGCTTTTTATTGAAAGAAAATGCCACCTAGGACTTTAAGAGCTAGAGAGGAGAAGTCAATGCCCCGCTTCAAAGCTTCAAAGGACAGGCTGATTCTCTTGTTAGGGGCTGGTGACTCTGACCGGAAGCCAGTACTCACCGACCATTCCGAAAATCCTACGGCCCTTGAGGACTGTGCTAATCTATTCCGCCTGTGCTCTCTAAATGGGACAACAAAACCTGGGTAACAGCACATCTGTTTACAGCATGGTTTACTCAGTACTTTAAGCCTACTTTTGAGACCTACTGCTCAGAAAAAAGTCCCTACTTTCAAAATATTACTGCTAACTAACAATGTACTTGGTCACCCAAGAGCTCTGATGGAGACATACAAGGAGATTAATGTGGTTTTCATGCCTGCTAACACAACATCCATTCTGCAGCCCATGGATCAAGAAGTAATTTCAACTTTCAAGTCTTATTATTTAAGAAATACATTTTGTGGCTGCAAGCAGTGGCTCACACCTGTAATCCTAACACTTTAGGAGGCCAAGATGAGAGAACTGCATGAGGCCAGGAATTCAAGATCAGTCTGGGCAACATTGCGAGACCCCATCTCTACAAAAAATAAAATAAATACATTTTGTAAGGCAACAGCTGCTATAGATAGTGATTCTTCTAATGAATGTGGGCAAAGCAAATTTAGAACCTTCCAGAAAGGACTCATGATTCTAGATGCCATTAAGAACATTCATAATTCATGGGAGGAGGTCCAAATATCCATATTCACAGGAGTTTGGAAGAAGCTGATTTCAATCTTCATGGATGACTTTGAGGGGTTCAAGACTTCAGTGGAGGAAAGAAATACAGATGTGATAGATATAGCAAAAGAAGAAGAATTAGAAGTGGACCTGGGCCAGGCACAGTAGCTCACACCTGTAATCCCAGCACTTTGGGAGGCCGAGGTGGGTGGATTATCTGAGGTCAGGAGTCTGAGATCAGCCTGGCCAACATGGTGAAACCCTGTCTATAGTAAAAATGCAATTACAGGCCGGGCGCGGTGGCTCAAGCCTGTAATCCCAGCTCTTTGGGAGGCCGAGACAGGCGGATCACAAGGCCAGGAGATGGAGACCATCCTGGCTAACACGGTGAAACCCCGTCTCTACTAAAAATACAAAAAAATTAGCCGGGCGTGGTGGCGGGCACCTGTAGTCCCAGCTACTCAGGAGGCTGAGGCAGGAGAATGGCGTGAACCCAGGAAGCGGAGCTTGCAGTGAGCCAAGATCACACCACTGCACTCCAGCCTGGGCAATGAGCCAGACTCCGTCTCAAAAAAAAAAAAAAAAAAAAAAGGCAATTAAAAAAAAAGGAAAGAAAACAAGAAAGAAAGGCAATTAAAAAAAAAGGAAAGAAAAACAAGAAAGAAAGAAAAGAAAATTAGCCGGGCGTGGAGGTGCATGTCCATAATCCCAGCTACTCAGGAGGCTGAGGCAGGAGAATCACTTGAACCCAGGAGGTGGAGTTTGCAGTGAGCTGAAAAAGCATACCGCCACTGCACTCCAGCCTGGGCAACAACACAGCAAGACTCCATCTCAAAAAAAAAAAAAGAAGTGGACCTGAAGATGTGACTCACTTGCTGCAGCCTCATGATGAAACCTGAATGGAGGAGTTTTTTTTTATTTTCTTTTTCAACCTTGTCTGAAGACTAGATGAAGAGGAGCTGCTTCTTATGGATGAACAAAAAAAAGTAGTTTGTTGAGGCAGAATATATTCCTGGTGAAGATACTATCAACACTGTCGAAATGACAACAAAAGATTTAGAATATTCTAAACTAAGCTGATAGGTAGTGGCAGGGTTGGAGAGGACTTACTTCAATTTTGAAAGAAGTTTTAACTGTGGCTTAAATGCTATCACACGGCACAGTATGCTACGGAGAAATCTTTCATGAAAGGAATACTGAGGCCTGACCCTGCACTGGCAAAAACACTATGACTCACCGAAGGCTCAGATGAGCATTAGGATTTTTTTTATTTTTATTTTTGGAGATGGAGTCTTGCTCTGTTACCCAGGCTAGAGTGCAGTGATGCGATCTCGACTCACTGCAAACTCCGCCTCCCAGATTCAAGAGATTCTCCTGCCTCAGCCTCTGACTAGCTGGGATTACAGGCGCCCGCCACCACACCCGGCTAATTTTTGTGTTTTTTAGTAGAGATGGGGTTTCACCATCTTGGCCAGGCTGGTCTCTATCTCCTGACCTCATGATCCACCCGCCTCAGCCTCCCAAAGTGCTGGGATTACAGGCGTGCGCCACCCCGCCCAGCTGATCACTAAGATTTTTAAGCAATAGTTGTTTTGTTGTGTTTTCTTTGAGACAAGGTCTCTGCTGCCCAGGGTGGAGTGCAGTGTTGCAATCTTGACTTGCAACCTCCGCCACCCGGACTCAAGTGATCCTCCCGTCTCAGCCTCCCATATAGTTGGGACGACAGGTGCACACCACCACACCCAGCTGATTTTTATATTTTTAGTAGAGAAAGCGTTTCACCATGTTGGCCAGGCTGGTCTCAAACTCCTGGGCTCAAGCCATTCGCCAGCCTTAGCCTCCCAAAGTACTGGGATTACAGGCGTGAGCCACTGTGCCCAGCCTAAAGTATTTTTTAATTAAAGTATTTATATTATTTTTTAAGACATAATACTACTGCACACTTAACAGACTATAGTATAGTGTACACATAACTTTTATGTGCACTGGGAAACCAAAAATTTCACGTGACTCACTTTACTGCAATATTCACCTTATTGCAATGGTCTGGAACTGACCCCCAAATATCTCTGAGGTATGCCTGTAGTTAAACTAGTCTTTCTTCTTCCAGTCTGTTCTATTCCAGTTACCAAAACCAGATTGAACCTAAAACACTTAGTATACAGGAATTCCTACTCTAAAACTTTGTTTCCCCACTGCCTGAAGAAAAATGATGATCACCAGTGAGGCCAGTCTTCAAGGCTGATTGCAATGTTGCCTCTATGATCTCTCTCTCTCAACCTCTTTTTCTATTAGTCTCTATAACAAAGGCGTGGTGACTCACGCCTGTAATCCCAGTACTTTGGAAGGCTGAGGCGGCCGGATCACAAGGTCAGATCAAGACCATCCTGGCTAACATGGTGAAACCTCATCTCCACTACAAAAAAAAAAAAAAATTAGCTGGGTGTGGAGGCGGGCGCCTGTAGTCCCAGCTACTTGGGAGGCCAAGGCAGGAGAATGGCGTGAACCCGGGAGGCGGAGCTTGCAGTGAGCCGAGACTGTGCCACTGCACCCCAGCCTGGGGGACAGAGTTAAGACTCTGTCTCCAAAAAAAAAAAAAAAAAAAAAAAAGTGAGGGCTCTCTGACCTAGCTAACTATACTGACTTACTCAGCATGACCCCCAGAAGCACGATTCTTTCTCCAGGAAGCCTTTCACTCACCATCTCTGTCTTCCTCTGAACTCTTACAGCAACCATATTCCCTACCGCTCACTGGGCAAATAACATAGATTTCACAATATCACTGCTGCCTTGACCCTTTCCAACAGACAAATTCCCCCAGGGCAGCAGCACAATAAGGACTCTGCCACATGCCTCTGCAACCTTATTAATAATGATGACAATAACACAGGGAAGGCTGACTGGGATTTGACATTTTCCCTTTTTTTAAAAAATTTCACTTTAAGCTTAAAAATTTGCATGTTCCAGAAATCCAAGCACAGTCATGGGTAAGGAATATGGGCTCCATTGTTGAAAGTGACGAAAATCTAGCATTATGCGCTCACTCCAGCAGCACCTGTACTAAAACTGGCCTATGCAAGATGACACACAGTCATGAAGTGTTCCACGTTAAAAAAAAAAAAAAAAAAAAAGGTCGGCGCAGTGGCTCACGCCTGTAATCCCAACACTTCGGGAGGCCGAGGCGGGAGGATCGCGAGGTCAGGAGATCGAGACCATCCTGGCTGACACGATGAAACCCCGTCTCTACTAAAAATACAAAAAAGTTAGACACGGTGGTGGACGCCTGTAGTCCCGGCTACTTGAGAGGCTGAGGCAGGAGAACAGGCGTGAACCCGGGAGGTGGAGCTTGCAGTGAGCCGAAATCATGCCACTGCACTCCAGCCTGGGCAACAGAGTGAGACTCCGTCTCAAAACAAAACAGCTGGGCACGGTGGCTGGGGTTGATTACATGTCACAAGCATCCTCAACCAGAGCATCCCTCCCGATCTTCAACATTCCTGTAAGGAGGGTTGGGGAGCTGCTTTAATACCGCAAAGGAAAATGGGGGGCAAGTCTTTCAGAACCAACGTGAAAGAATTAGTATATTCGTGTAGATACAAACCCAAATCAATGCCGGTGTAAGAGTGGAAAATAATCCAGAATTAAATTCCTTCATTATGACAACAGGTGAAATTTTTTCTTTAAAGCACCTTTCCCCGTATACAACAATGTTCCCTGAACAAAGAACTCCAGGCCTCTGCTATAAAAATTGACCCCACACCTAAAAGAACTCACAAACAACTTTTCAGGAAGACAGAGAGACATAATGGGAATGGAGAAGAGAAAGGATTTGCTAAAGAAGTAGATCTGTTAATTTAACACGTTTTCTGTCAAGCAAATCAACTGTCCTTAGTGCCATTGTTGCTGAGACAATGAACACGCAGGGCAGGGGTGTTCATTAAAAGGAACCGGCCAGGAGAGAAAAACACTCTTGCAGTCAACAAGACTGCTGAACAGCACTTTCAATTCTAAGAACTGATCCATTCTCAGGAATTATTAATTGGGTGTGATTTAAAAGTTCAACATTGAAAATGTGAAGCGATGAGTTTAATTGTGGCCCCGTGGCTTCCTCAATTTTCACCTACTTTTGGAGGCGATGGGTGGGGAGGAGCAAGGGAGGGTACACACAGTCTGTCCTGACAGCCACTCACACTTTCAATTCAGGTGGCCACATGCCTCAGTGACACAACGCCAAGTCACACGTCACTCCAGCAAACCCACCCTAGGGAAAAAGTGGACCTGATTTAGCTCATGAAGACTCTGGGCTGTAGAACCAAAGCTAAAAGCTGACCATTCACTCCAGTGTGAAACTTATATGCATATGACATCATTTACACCAGCCAACGTCTTTCGTAAAGGCCACATGACGTCACAGACTTCAAACAGGAGAATGAAATACTATCTTCTATATATTTTTGCATAAACCACATTACATTTTAAACGAGTGTATGGCTAACGAAGTACAAAACAAAACACACGAGAGAATTATTCAGAGGGGTCATCTGCCCTCTAAAGAGGAGAAAACTGCTTTTGGCTATAAAAGTGACTGACTTCACACCAACCTATTTACACAAATTCTGGGATTTAACACCTTGATGCAGGCCAGAAATGCTACCCCTCCTCCACTGATGCCCAGAACAAACCCTAGGGCATGAGTGGAGCACAACGGAGTCGACAAGAAAAAAAAAAAAAAAAAAAAAAAAAAAAACCAATGGTCAGACCTTAGTTCCCAGCCAAAGAGATAAAGAATAAAAAACAAGACATGGGGTCTCTGTGGGGATTGAATACCCCAAGATGGAAAAGAAGGACTTGGAGATAGACACTCAATGAAAAACATCCTCAAAAGCCACAGACAAGTGATATTATTTCCTTAAGTTCTATGGTATCTTCCTTCCAAGAAGCTCAAAGCCCTTCACAGTGCACTAGACGGAGCCACACTCACAATACCATTTTCTCCCCAAACCAAAATAAAAATCTATTTGAATCCATAATATATTTCACCACGCTTGCTGAGAGCAAAATTAAACATGAAAAACCATTAAAAAACATGTAGAGCAGCTTCAAGCTTATGTGGTCGCTGTGTTCTACATGGAAAATTCTGACGGAATAATGAACTTTACATATGCATATATCCCAAACACACACACACACACACACACGCCTTCAACTTAGGTTCCACTGAACTTTTGACCTGGTCATGGAGAACGCCCTCCGCAGTACACCACCGTGCAAAGCTCAAGAGATCTGTCAAGAGCCTTGCGCCCTGACAGGCAATGGCAGCCGCTCCAGCCCCAGGCTGCAGCACAAACACCCCTCACCCCTCCTCCCCTGCAGCACCAGACAGCCAGACTCTGCTTCAGGGAGGCCTTTTGTAGGGGAAGGCCTTTCTTTATCAGCCTCAGTCAGCTTTGCAGTTCCCTCCCTGCTAGCCCCAAACTCTCTGCTTTCCTTAAATGATGCTCCAGGAAAGAAAAAAAAAAAAAATTAACAAGGCCAGGGGCGGGGGCTCACATGTGTCATCCCAGCACTTTGGGAGCCGAGGTGGGCAGATCACTGGAGGTCAGGAGTTCGAAACCAGCCTGACCAAGATGGTGAAACCCCGTCTCTACTAAAAATACAAAAATTAGCCGGGTGTGGTGGCGCACGCCTGTAGTCCCAGCTTCTTGGGAGGCTGAGGCAGGAGAATCGCTTAAACCTGGGAGGCAGAGGTTGCACTGAGCTGAGATCACGCCACTTGCACTCTAGCCTGGGCCACAAAAGCAGAACTCTGTCTCAAAAAAAGAAAAAAACTAACAAAACATCTGTTTCTCAGGTTTCTGACATGTACAACTGCTGATGACATTCACTTCTGGGAGCAACTTTAACTCCCTGAAATTTCCATAAACAAAAAATACTAAAGGTTTGCATTTAGGGGAAAAATAATCCCATCACAAGGAAAAATTCATCTACCTCACGTACGGTGTACCTTTTATACAATGACCAACACTGCAAAGTTGTCTCTACCTCACACCCCAAAGATTCTCAAGCAGGGCAATTTCACCCCCCAGGAGATATCTGGCAATGTCTGGAGACATTTTTATTTGTCACGACTGGGGGTGCTATTGGCACCTAGAGCACAGAGGCCAACAATACTGCTAAACACCTTAAAACGCGGGCCGGGCGCGGTGGCTCACGCCTGTAATCCCAGCACTTTGGGAGGTCAAGGCAGGCAGATCACGAGGTCAGGAGATGGAGACCATTCTGGCTAACACAGTGAAACCTCGTCTATACTAAAACTATAAAAAATTAGCCGGGCATGGTGGTGGGCGCCTGTAATCCCAGCTACTTGGGAGGCTGAGGGAGGAGAATCACTTGAACCTGGGAGGTGGATGTCGCAGTGAGCCGAAGATTGCACCACTGCACTCCAGCCTGGGCAACAGAGCGCCTCTGCCTCAAAAAAAACAAAACAAACAAAACACATATACCATCCTTCACGTAACAGCTTCCCACAACAGATTTTCAGCCCAAACTATCAATAGTGCTGAGACTGAGAAACCCAAAGG
The DNA here is from genome assembly GCF_001698545.2 of Rhinopithecus bieti. NCBI lineage: Eukaryota > Metazoa > Chordata > Mammalia > Primates > Cercopithecidae > Rhinopithecus > Rhinopithecus bieti. Next base: position 942,056 of record NW_016810099.1, read on the forward strand.
ATTAAAGGAACACACAATCTTGAGCTCACTCTTACTTTCCAATCATTCCTTTCTCAATCCTAAGAGCTGCTGAAAAATGACTGTCCCCAAGTTTTCCAATATAAATTGACTAATATTTGTTAGAGGCTAATGTAAAGATATAATAAAAACATCCAAGGAATAGCATCCAATGAAATACACAAATACAGAGGAAGGGTAACAGCCATCTGTAAAGGTTTAATAGCAAATGAAAGGCAAACCACAAGCCAGAAGCTTTAAGTGGATCTTATTGAGACTTCTAGGTATTGATGACATGATACATAAGAAACAGACTAAGCGAAAGGGAGCCAAGGGCGGTGGCATGTGCCTGGAGTCCCAGCTACTGGGGAGGCTGAGGGAGGAGGATCATTTGAGCTCAGGAGTTCAAATTTGGCCTGGGCAACATAGTGAGATACCATCTTTAAAAAAAAAAAAAGAAAGAAAGAAGAATCACACAATTCAAGGCCTTCAGCCTTCAGAATTCCTCAACATCTCAAAGCACAAAAGCTTAGGTCAGTTTAAGGACACTAGAGATAGTGAAAATGTCAATCTTCAAGTCTCAAAAGCTACTTTCAAAGTAGCTTATTTGCAGACAAGATGCCAGAGAAAGAGAAACAAAAAATTCCTGTAATTTGCAAACACACCAAGTATGGATTTGCAGTTTTCACTTGGCACATAATTAATTCGTAAGACATAGGATCCTACCCTTGACCTTAACTGGTGAGTCAGCAATTTGCTGGATTAGTTAAGAGTGCTACGCATGCTGAGAAACATTTCTAGAATCACAGAACTTTAGACATAGGAACACCCAGGAATCACTGAGTCTACAGATGGGGCACCTGAAACCCACAGTCATCTGCCTAAGAATACAACTTAATGACAGGTGGGCCCACAATCCAGCTTTCTGATTGTTGCCTTTTGAAAATGTATTTAGGGGCTGGGCGCAGTGGCTCATGCCTGTAGTCCCAGCACTTTGGAAGGCCGAGGCGGGCAGATCACGAGGTCAGGAGTTCGAGACCAGCCTGGCCAACACGGCGAAACTCCGTCTCTACTTAAAATACAAAAAATAGCCGAGTGTGGTGGCACATGTCTGAAATCCCAGCTAGTCAGGAAGCTGAGGCAGGAGAATCACTTGAACCTGGAAGGTGGAGGTTGCAGTGAGCCGCGATCGCGCCACTGCACTCCAGCCTGAACGACAAAGTGAGACTCCGTCTCAAAAAAAAAACCAAAGAAAATATGTTTAGTCACATCAACTAGAGAGAAGACCATGTACTTAGAAGCTCCCCTTTGGCTCTGTCCACACACCCCATTTTTACCTAAACCACCTGTGCACTGCAGTTTTCCACACTCTACCAAGCGCAACGCATTCTGAGCCCCAGCATACCATGGAATCCCACACCGAGCTCCCCTGATCAAAGGGGCAGATGATCGGTAGGACTGAACGCTGCCAAGGTGTATTTTAGGTTTTCCTAACTGTGTTCCAGAAAATTAAGCAACTTAACTTCCGTTGCAAAGCGAGCTGTGTGCTAACGCAGGCCGCCCTTCAGAGATGAGAAGGGGCTGCCCCTTCTAAACTGCAGAAGATCCCAACTGCCTTTGCAGCTTCACATGGTAGGCACGCACACACCAAAGCAGCAAGCCTTTCCTTTCAAAGCGTGGGTATAAATAGAAAGCGGACCTGGTATTCACTTTTAGAGAGTTACATGATGATAGCACGTTCTCCCCTTTCAGGATCTCAGCCTGCACAGATCTGTCCTTCTGTAATTCACATCCTGTTCTTGGGCTTTCCTCCTTGGAGAGGGTGCAGATTCTGAATCTTTAGAAGGTCTTTTATCCTCTAGTATCTTACATTAAGTAGAATAGTGTGACAAAGGACTTTTTTTGAGACAGAGTCTCGCTCTCGCTCTTTTGCCCAGGCTGGAGTGCAATGGCGCAATCTCAGCTCACTGCAACCTCCGTCTCCATGCAATTCTCCTGCCTCAGCCTCCTGAGTAGCTGGGATTACAGGTGCGCACCATCATACCCGGCTAATGTATTTTTAGTAGAGACAGGGTTTCATCATGTTGGTCAGGATGCTCTCAAACTCCTGACCTCATGATCCGCCCACCTCGGCCTCCCAAAGTGCTGGGATTACAGGTGTGAGCCACCGCACCCGGTGAGAAAGGTCTACTTTAAATCACTCATCTCATCAGGAAGGCCCTAATCACCCTGTTTTAAATAGCTACAACCTACACCTCAACGTGGCCCTGTGCAAGCCTCCACCCCGCTGAACTTGGGGCCTTCTGATATTATATATGGTGTCTGCCTCACTGCACTAAAAAGCAAGCAGGTATTTTTCTATTACATTCACAACCATATCAGCACCTAGTACATTGCCTAATGTAGTAGATGCTTAATAAACATTTGCTGGCCGGGAGCAGTGGCTCATGCCTGTAATCCTAGCACTTTGGAAGGCCGAGGTGGGTGGATCACCTGAGGTCAGGAGTTCGAGGCCAGCCTGACCAACATCGAGAAACCCCGTTTCTAAGAAAAACACAAAAATTAGCCAGGCGTGGTGGTGCATGCCTGTATCCCAGCTACTTGGGAGGCTGAGGGGGGAGAATCGCTTGAACCCAGGAGGCAGAGGTTGAGGTGAGTCAAGATCACGCCATTGCACTCCAGCCTGGGCAACAAGAGCGAAACTCGGTCTCAAAAAATAATAATAATAAATAAATAAAATTAACATTTGCTTAAGGCTGGGCGCGGTGGCTCATGCCTATAATCCCAGCACTTTGGGGGGCCGAGGTGGGTGGATCACCTGAGGTCAGGAGTTCGAGACCAGCCTGGCCAACATGGTGAAACCTCTTCTCTATTGAAAATATAAAAATTAGAGCCGGGCATGGTGGCTCATGCCTGTAATCCCAGCACTTTGGAAGGCTGAGGTGGGTGGATCACCTGAGGTCAAGAGTTCAAGACCAGCCTGACCAACACAGTGAAACCCCGTCTCTACTAAAAATACAAAAAATTAGCCAGCCATGTTGGTAGGCACCTGTAATCCTAGCTACTAGGGAGGCTGAGGCAGGAGAATCACTTGAACCCGGGAGGCGGAGGTTGCAGTGAGCTGAGATCACACCATTGCACTCCAGCCTAGGCAACAAGAGTGAAACTCTGTCTCAAAAAAAGAAAACAAAAGAAAATACAAAAATTAGTCGAGGGTGGTGGTATGTGCCTGTAATCCCAGATATTTGGGAGGCTGAAGCAGGGGAATCCTTGAACCCAGAAGGTGGAGGCCGCAGCAAGCCGAGATCACGTCACTGCACTCTAGCCTGGGCGATAGAGTGAGACTCTGTCTCAAAAAAAAACATATATATATATACTTGCTGAAATAAATGAATACTTGAATTTGTCCCTTTGCACTTAGTTCAGAAGTTTAAAAAAAAAAAGCCCCTTTGTACCCCACATTATTAAGAGCCAAAGAACTCTAGATGTGCACTGTGGAATCTGGCCCCTCATTTTATAGATAAGAAGAACTGAAGAAGAAGCAGTGCAATGTGGTAGAAACAGGCAGAATTTGGCCTCAAAGAACCTGAGATCCAGGTAAGAGTCCCTGTGCAAGCATTAGCCTCTCTAAACTTTCAACTTCCACATGTGTAAAATGAGAAGACCCCTACCTCATGGTGATGGTTAAGGCCAGCTAAGAAGAAAATGGGATGACATTTTGAAAATGTACAAAGTACTATGCAGTGTAATTTATCATCACATTATTTTGACTTCCCCAAAATCAGTCAGTTACAGCGGCACAATCAGAATACAAGTTTCCTAACTCCTAGTGCAGCACATCTTGTGTCACGAAAGTAGGCTTCTGAACCCCTAATTAGGGCCAACTTACTCTTTCATCTAGTTCAGGGCTTCTTAACCTTGTATGGGTTGGGGGCTGCTTCCAGAATCTGATGAGAGCAATAGGCCCTTCTCCTCCAGCAAAGTGCACACACGTACACCAACACAAAGTCTACCCTGGCGGCAGGTTTAGGAACCACTATTATGATGGATGTACTTACCAGTTTCTCTTAACTATTTCTATTACTTAACGTTTAACAATCCATGTGTTCCGCACTTGATTAAGGGGCTGGATTCTTTTTTTTTTTTTTTTTTTTTGAGATGGGAGTCTTGCTCTGTCCCCCAGGCTGGAGTGCAGTGGTACGATCTCAGCTCACTGCAAGCTCCGCCTCCTGGGTTCATGCCATTCTCCTGCCTCAGCCTCCTGAGTAGCAGGGACTACAGTAGGCGCCTGCCACCGCACCCGGCTAATTTTTTGTATTTTTAGTAGAGACGGGGTTTCACCGTGGTCTCGATCTCCTGACCTTGTGATCCGCCCGCCTCGGCCTCCCAAAGTGGTGGGATTACAAGCGTGAGCCGGCCGGGGCTGGATTCTTCAAGGAAGCACCAAGGGTGGAACTCAAGAATGTGAATATTGCCCCCAGATCTCATGCTGATTAGGTAAGGGCTCTTACCCACGTACAAACACAACCAGGAAGGAGCCATAAGGAAGGCAAAGGAGTAAGTACTCAAAGGCAGAACACTCCAGAAAAAAGGTAGACAGGACAGATTATTTTGATCATGCTGCCACTATATGAACTATTCAAATAATTCTACATAACCATCTTCAAACGGCCACCTATAGACACCAATGCAGCCCCACATTCATCATGATTACTGAGAATCATTCTGTCCTCCCTTACCTTAGTCAAGGGAGACACTGTATTTACTGTACAGGGCACTTGACTAGGTGGAAAACAGTAGGAAATCTTGGAGAGGTCAATTAGCCTTTCTTCTTTTCTTCAATCAGGACAAAACTTAGCCAACCTAAGCCACTAGAATGTTAAACAATTATAAAATACTTCATTTAACTCAAGGGGTATAAAATTGCTGGTTCTGAAATATTAACAGATAATCTTCTGAGGCAAAGGAGGCCAGGTAAGAGCTTCTTTGGTAAATCTCCAAGTTCCATGTTAAGCACAAAGTAGGGGCTCAACTATTGAATTCACTGTCATTCATCTACTGTGTTCCAGCTATACCTCAATCTCATCTGAAAAGTAAAAACATCTAACCTACAGTAAAATTACACTGCAGGCATATTTAGGAATTTCTAAGTATGTTAACAGTGAATCACTTTTATCCCCCAGTGGAAGGATACAATGTTAACACTTAACAACGTTTATCCCTGATTGGTGACTATGGGTGGTTTTAATTTTTATCTACATTTTATGATAATTTTCACGTTTATATAATTTTTTGCAGTATTTTTACAACAAGGAATTTTGAACTGAGATAAGGCATTACTATTATATACTTGACAGGTTTCTTGTCTAAAGCTAAGAATCAAGTATGTTGACTCTTATAAAGCAATTCTGTGTATTCAAGGTTGATTAATAGAGTAAAACTTTTTTTATAATACAAAAATTAGCTGGGTGTGCTGGCGCGCGCCTGACATCCCAGCTACTCCGGAGGATGATGCGGGAGAATCACCTGAACCGGGGAAGTGGAGGTTGCAGTGAGCTAAGATCGCACCATTGCACTCCAGCTTGAGCGACAGAGTGAGAGAGTGAGACTGCATCCCAAAAAAAAAATTTTTTTATTTAATACACACAAAAATAAAAATATCCACGTTTTGGGGACAGTTTTCTAAATGGAAGATCTTAATCTCTTGGAGAAACGGGACATGAATCCTGCCAGCCCTTCACCTACCTTAGAGATGGCTTCACTTTAGATATATGGAAACCAAGTCCTTGAGGACTCTGCTTCCTAAATTTTCTATAAATCCATGAGCTCAGCCTGCTGGTCAAGGGTAAAAATGAGATCTTTCCCACAGCTGAAAACTGGTTTCCTGAAATAACTGATATCCTACTTCTACTACTTGCTATCATTCACCATTTTTACCTTTTAAAGTTGCAGAAAATTAAGACTGTAGAGCCTTTCCACATGGCCTAACAGGTATGGTTCAGCATTTGAATTATTTTTTTACTTTTTAATTAATTAACATATTTATGTTGAGATGGAGTCTTGCCCTGTCGCCCAGGTTGGAGTGCAATGGCATGATCTCGGCTCACTGCCACCTCTGGCTATCAGGTTCAAAAGATCATCCTGCCTCAGCCTACAGATGTAGCTGGGATTACAGGAGCGAGTGACCACGCCTGGCTAATCTTTTGTATTTTTAATAGAAACGGGGTTTCACCATGTTAGCCAATCTGGTCTGCAACTCCTGACCTCAGGTGATCCGCCCACCTCGGCCTCCCAAAGGGCTGGGATTACAGGCGTGAGTCACTGCACCCGGCTGTTTTTTATTCTCATAAGGGTCTTCCACTGCATCATAAAGTCTAACCAAGGGATTGTTTCTCAAACTGTCAGGTCAATAAACTATTAGATTAAAATAAAATCATCTTAGAAAAATAAAAATAATTTATATATACTTAAGAGAATCAGAATTGACAGTATTTCCAGTAAGTTCTGCACTGTCAACGGGTCAAATGTGTTAGAAGTCCAGAAAAAAAAAAAAATGCATATTTTTTGTTTTTTGAGACGGAGTTTCACTCTTGTTGCCCAGACTGAAGTGCAATGGCATGATCTCAGCTCACTGCAACCTCCACCTCCTGGGTTCAAGCCATTCTCCGGCCTCAGCCTCCCAAGTAGCTGGGATTACAGGCACCCAACACCACACCCAGGTAATTTTGTATTTTTAGTAGAGACAGGATTTCACCATGTTGCTCAAGCTGGTCTCGAACTCCTAACCTCAAGTGATTCGCCCTCCTCAGCCTCCTGAAGTGCTGGGATTACAGGGGTGAGCCCCCATGCCGAGAAAATACATTCTTAAATCTTAATTTTTTAATTTGACATATAATCATTCCCAATAAAATTCTAACTTTTGATAACTACTAAAAACCTTAAGTTAAAATTTCCCTTGGCCATATCAAAACATACACAAGAACTGCAGGTGAGAAAAGTCACTTTGACTTTGTTATCCATTGAGTGAACATCTCCAAATAAAAAAAGAGTGTGGACAGTTCTTTAAACCTGCACGTTTGAAGCCAAATACTCATTTCTGTTGCATGTATTTCAAACAGCATGTATTTTAGCCCAAGAAAAATGCCATTTCCAAGAAACGCTGGAGTCATATCAAATAGCCTTCATTATTCACCATGTAAACTATCGTGATTTTCCATTTGTTATACATATAAATTTGACCTTTTTAATCAGTTTATATTTCCTTTAGGAATTAAACCAGCTAATTCTCAGAAACCACAAGTTTCTTTCTTGTAACAGAAGGCAAGTTATTTACAGGTTACTCTAAATATGCTGTGAGTCCTTAAGGCAAAATGAGTTACCTCTAGTTTTCCATCAACAAAATGGGAATACATGGATTTGAGACATGAAGTTTTCCAACCATATTTTAGGATGGGTCTTTAAACTCTGAACTCGTAATCGCAGCACCACCTCAACTTTACTATCTCGCAAGGGAGAAAAGGGGCTAGGTGCAAGTTTACCCGCACCCAAGATGGCCCTGTCACAGGCGGCACCTCCCACCACAGCCACCATTTTGACTGCAGGATATAATTAAACTACTCACGATTTTCTACCAACTGAAAGAAAACACAGGACATCACAGTAACAGAAACATCCCTTGCCCTTTAGGATTCCCAACTCTTTAGCTTCCCTGGCTCTGTTTCTCTTCTTTAGTCAATATAAACAGTTGCCTCAGGAAAATTTTCATTAATAAAATTATGCTTGCTACATTCACGTTCAAACTTTGAAAACAAACGCTGTGGCGCCGCATAAAATGCCCAAGTTATACCTCTTCCTAAAAAGTGGAGAAGCCCACATTTCCTCACATTGTTTTAATCAGCTTAAGGAACTAAGAATCGCCAAAAGCCAGTGAGTGGCCCTAGATTATCTGTCTACATTCCTCTTCATTCTCCCATCCCCAACCCTTTTGATCTTTTAATTTTCCCGATTTCATTAACTGCGATGAGAGCAAGTTCCCACACTTCATTCATAGAAGAAGCAACTGATATTTCAGCAAACACGACTGAATCTAAAAATAAAGGTGAGGCAAAGAGCTCTGGAATAAACGAGTTAAAATCAACCCGAAAATGGCACCAAGAAAGATCCGTGGGGCTGGGGAAGGAACAACAACGACCTGCTCTTCCAAAAGAGTGGCTCTAATTTTGATGACTGCGTCGGCGAATCCATCTGCAGAACAGAAAACAAAAATTGACCAACGCAGTTGCCATTCACCTTTGTCCAAAGGCAAAAGGTGAAAAGTCACGACACATATTGCCATAGAAGAGAAGGCAATTCAACCTGCCAACCAATTGACTATTTCTCAGCTCCTTCTAAAAATACAAATAAAATAGGAAAAGGGGCTGCCGCTGGACTGGCCGCTGCCTGGCCGCCGTGTGCGCTGCGCTCCGTACGCTCCCGCCACCCGCCGCGCTCCAGGACCCTCGGGTTTCGGCCCAGTTATCACAAAGCCCCGGGCTGGAAAACACCTCCGGCCTGGCCAGAATGGCCAGCCCGTCCTCCGCGCTCGCCCGGGGAGATAATGGTGGCGAGATCAACTCCAAGGGCTCCCGAGCCCCGGGATAAAGAGACTGGATATTACGGGAGGACGAGCGCTGTGGAAGAATAACGGAGTCCCAAACTTTCCTTCCGCAGCTCCGGAGCCCCGCGCCCAGGCCCGGTCCCCACCGGCCCGAAGTTGGCTGGAGCGCCTCCCGGGAGTTTCGGGCCTCCGGGAGACCCCGCCACGCGCCCGCCCGCCAGAGCGGGGCTAGCCCTCCCCACCGGCCGCGGCCGCCTCCCGCCTGGGTCCCAGTTAATCCCTCGCGGGGCCCCCCCGCGCCTGGCCCCGTCGGAGCAGCTGGCTCGCGCCTCAATGGCACCCGGCGGCGAGCGCGCGCAGCCCTCGCGCCCACACTCAGCCCCACCGGAGAACTCCCGGGAGGGCCGCCGGGTCCCGCTCCCGCTCCCACAAAAGCACGGGCCCGCCCCGCCCTCGCGGTGCCTGCTCCTCTGCCCCAGGAGCCGGAGTCCCCGGCCTGACGTCCCTCGTCACCCAGGGCAGAGCCTGGCGGCCCCCGCCCGCCCTCCTGCCCTTTTGCGCCCTCCTCCTGGCCCCCGACTCCGGGCCGAAGTCGCCGGGGACCCGGCCCCTCTGCGCTACGGCCCGGGACGCCCCGCGCGGGGCAGGGGCGCAGGGGCACAGCGCGCCGCCTCCCGCCCGCGCGGTCACTCACCTCGATCTCGAAGTCGGGCAGGCGGAACGCGGTGCGAAAGAGCGAGCAGAAGTGCGCGATGGCCGGGACCTCCCACCAGGAGCGGAGCTCGCCCAGTCCGGCCGCGCCGCCCTCCTCCGGGCACATCTCCCCGCCGCGGCACAGGCGGCGGCCCCTCGCTGCCCGCGCTCTGCCCGCCGACCTGGGACTCCC
>NW_016810099.1:952001-963514 GCF_001698545.2 Rhinopithecus bieti
CTGGGGGAGGGGCCGCCCACGAGGAGGGGGCGGGGCTGCCCGCGCCACAACAACAACCCCGCCCCGCCCCACCCCGCCCGGACAGCTGCACCGCCAGGGAGGGGAGGGGCGGGGCGCGCGCCCCGGGCCCAGGACGGCGGGACCTAGGGGGCGCGGGCCGCCCCCCGAGAACTCTCACGCGGCGCCCTCCGCCCTCCAGGGCTTTGGGACTGGGAAGTTGAAGCACTTTCCCGAGGGAGGACGGCCAGGCGCTCTCCCACCCCCACTTGGCCTGAGTGGTCGCGTCCTTTTAAAGGGCCCGCGGGGTGGTGCTTGCGGTCGGGCTCCATACAGAAACGTGCACGTGTGGGAGTTCAGTTATTATTGATGCCGAGGGCAGAGCCGGAGCAGGAGCGGGATGTTCACCCCAGAAATATGAGGCCTAGAGAAGTGAAGTGCTTTCCACCTGTTTCTTAACGCTTTTATTCCAGCCGAGAAGGGCGCCCAGGGAGCTCTGAAGTGGCTCTTTTCTCCGAGAGAAAGCGGCGGTGGGGCTGATTGAGCTGGAACGTAGTAGGATGGAGGCCGGAGAGCGGCGGGAAGGGTGGGGTAGGGGGAGGCACCAATCAGCAGCCGAGCGGGAAGAGCGATCCCCTACCCGAGGGAATGGACACGTGTGACCGCCCCGGAGAAGACGGGCTCGGAGCCCTGCCACTGCCCGGCCGCCGAAGAGCTGCCTGGAAGAGTGCGCACAATGTGCTTGGAAGGCTGGGGGATGGGCCAGAGGAGACCGGGAAGCCGGGGAGTGTGCTGGGAGGGGAGAAGGACCGCACGCCCCGGCGGAGGGATTGAGTGTGCTCCCGGCGAGGGGTGTTGAGGTGTGTGCGCTTTGGAAAGGCTAACTGCAGTAGCGCGGTGGAATACTGCTAAATCCTAAGAAAAAAAAATCAACCCAGAAACAGGCTAGAAGTTTGGAAAAACTCCATTGAATGCTCAGATATTTGTGTTGGTCGTTGCACTTGCATCCTGCTGGTCTCAGAGGGCCGCCTCTGAGTTCGGTGGCCCACCTCTCAGATAGGAAACACTGCTCCTGGCGCGTCCCCCAAATTAATCAACTATTTATTGGGTGACAGGCACACTCACAAAATGTGCGAGGGTTAAACTCAAAGATCTTCTTCTACCTTTAAGCAGTGTACAATCTGGAGATAATTTATGTGATAGATTTTGGAATGGGCTGTCTGGATAAGTCCCCTTCCACTCTCCCTCACTTTATTATGATGATAACCTGTTGTATTTTTTAAGGCAGCATTCAAAAACATTTTTTAAATGGATAAAATATATTCACGTGTATCTTTTGTGAATCTACTAATCTCAAAATACATCATCTTCTAACAGGGGTCTCTCCTCCGCCCCCCACCACCCTCCTGGCACAGAAAAAAAAAAAAAAAAAAGTTCTGCTCTTTCGTTCCCTGGAACTATTTGATGATTTAAAGTGCATCCTCAAATTCTACCATGCGTTTTATTTAATGTTTGGCAAAAATGAGCTCACATGGACTGCTCCCTAAAAGCCAAGCCTACGTTTGTGTGTGTTGGTGAAGCACAGCTACCCTGTGGGTATTGCATTAGCAGGGGAGATGGGAGAGGGACACAGGCCACCCCGGAATCGTCACGTAACCTGACCGAGGTGCTTTCTGAACTTGCTTCTCCGTCTTTATTTCCTCACAGTTTGACTTTGCACACCATTTCCTCTTTGTGTGTGTGTGTGTGTGTTGGCCGGGTGCGGTGGCTTAAGCCTGTAATCCCAGCACTTTGGGAGGCCGAGGCCGGTGAATCACCTTAGGTCAGGAGTTCCAGACCGGCCTGGCCAACATTGTGAAACCTTCTCTCTACTAAAAATACATAAAATTAGCTGGGCGTGGTGACAGGCGCCTGTAGTCCCAGCTACTCGGGAGGCTGAGGCAGGATAATCGCTTGAATTCAGGAGGCAGAGGTTGCAATGAGCCGAGATCTCGCCATTGCACTCCAGCCTGAGCAGTAGGGGTAAGACTCTGTCTAAAAAAAAAAAAAAAAAAAAGTTACTGCGTTTCCCTGCCTTTATCTTTTGTCATCGTTTAAGCTTCTTCCCTGGCCTCAGTTGTCACCACTAGCCAGCCTAGTAATATTAGTGCCTAGGACATTAATAACACCAGACAGCAGAGGGATGGGATGATTTGGCTACCCTTTAGTACCGTAGTGTGTTTAATGTCGTTTACAAACACCACCCCAGCCCCAATTTAAAATCTGAGCCATTGTCTTCCTGCCTCCTCCGCCCAATGCCAAACCCTGGAAATCAACAAGGCTGTCCGGGAACCGCACGCGCCCCCTGGTGCTGCTCAGAGGTCCGCCCTGTCTCTCAGGGCTCCTCCTCCCTTCTGCTGCCCTTTTCTTCTCAGGGTGTCCTCTGTTCTGTGGCCCAGCGCGCCAACTTTAGACCCATTTCCTCCCACCATTCTCTAACTCTGGCTGTCTCTACAGTTTTTTCCCTAGTTCCTCCACCTACCCTGCTACTCTGGCCTCAACTACCCTCTGGGACGGATCCTGGCCCCAGGAGCTGAGGGGTCTCAAGTGTCTTGGAATGAACTGTAAATCTAAATCTTGAGTTCCCTGAGTTTGGGCTCCAACCGGAGCTTTTCCATTTGGACCTCCTTGGGCCCTGTTAGGATTGATACCCTGAATCTTTGATCCTGTTTGAACATCTGTGCCACCCCTCGCCTTGGACTTAACTGCCTCGGATCTATTTTCTGGACTAACTTCCAGCCTAACCTCCTAGAATCTAGATTAATGACCCCCTACCAATAGGCTAGCCAATCACCCTTCTTCCCTTCTCCCTTTAATTCGGAGTGCTATTGTACTTCTCCAGCCTGGCTCCTTCTTTCACCCTCCAAACACTAGTTGTATCATCTTCCTTAAAAATATACAGCTTGCCAGGGCAGTAGGTCACACCTGCAATCCCAGCACTTTGGGAGGCCGAGGGGGGCAGATCACGAGGTCAAGAGATCGAGACCATCCTGGCCAACATGGTGAAACCCCATCGCTACTAAAAATACAAAAAATTAGCTGGGCGTGATGGCATGCGCCTGTAGTCCTAGCTGCTCGGAGGCTGAGGCAGGACGATTGCTTGAACCCCGGAGGCAGAGGTTGCAGTGAGTGTAGATCCTGCCATTGCACTCCAGCCTGGCGACAGAGTGACACTCCGTCTCAAAAAAAAAGAAAAGTAAAAAGAAAAAACACAGCTCCGATTTTCTTTCCCCTTCTCATTCTTGCTGTTTTCTGTTTGTGAGCCAGTGCCATTAACTTCAGATAGTATTGAAAGTAGCAAGAAGTAATTCTTTCGTATTCTCCATGACCCTGAGTTCCATAATCCTCTTTTAATCTAACGTTTTCTATTTAAAAACCCCACAATAATTAGTTTGGTTTTGCTGTTTTGCTTATTCATTAATATTGCAAAAATATTTATGTTTCCCATTGCAAAATATAAAGTAATGTTAGCTATTTTGGGATTTATATAGGCTCTTGGAGGATAATCTGGGAAACGAACCACCCTTTTATTTTTTTAGGTATGGGTTCTCCCTTTGTTGTCCAGCATGCAGTGGAGTGATGCAGTCATAACTCACTGCCACCCTACTGAGCAATCCTCTTGCCTCAGCCTCCCAGGTAGCTGGCACTACAGGCCAGCCTAACCACATTTTTTTTTTTCCCAAGACAGTCTTGCTCTGTCACCCAGGCTGGAGTGCAGTGGTGCCATCTTGGCTCACTGCAAGCTCCACCTCCCGGGTTCACGCCATTCTCCTGCCTCAGCCTCCCGAGTAGCTGAGACTACAGGCACCTGCCATCACACCTGGCTAATTTTTTTTGTACTTTTAGTAGAGACGGATTTTCACCATGTTAACCAGGCTGGTCTTGATCTCCTGACCTCGTGATCCGTCTGCCTGACCCTCCCAAAGTGCTGGGATTACAGGCGTGAGCCACCGCGCCTGACCTGACCACCTTTTTATGACATTGTTTCTTTGGGAAATACACTGTTAGTTCCAAAGGATTAATTTAAAAATATGTGCTCTGATTTATTATTTCTGAACCTTGCAAGAGATGAACAAAGGAAAGTCTGGTTTCTTCATAGCCATCGTTAACCAGGACAAATCTTTTTTTTTTTTTTTTTTTGAGGCGGAGTTTCCCTCTTGTTGCCCAGGCTGGAGTGGAGTAGCACCATCTTGGCTCACTGCAACCTCCGCCTCCCGAGTAGTTAGGTTTACAGGCATGCACCACCATGCCTGGCTAATTTTGTATTTTTGGTAGAGACAGGGTTTCTTCATGTTGGTCAGGCTGGTCTCGAACTCCCGACCTCGGGTGGTCCACCCACCTCGGTCTCCCAAAGTGCTGGGATTACAGGCATGAACCACTGTGCCTGGCCAAGCATCCAATAACTGTTCAGCCAGTTTTCTCTCTTTGGGATCATGCTACTTCACTCTTCTTCTTCTTATTTTTTGTTCATTTGTTTTGTTTTGGTTTTTGTTTTTTGAGACGGAGTCTCCCTCTGTTGCCCAGGCTGGAGTGCAGTGGCGTGATCTCGGCTCACTGCAACCTCTGCCTCCTGGGTTCAAGTGATTCTCCTGTCTCAGCCTCCCGAGTAGCTGGGACTACAGGTGCCTGCCACCACACCCAGCTAATTTTTGTATTTTTAGTAGAGATGGGGTTTCACCATATTGGCCAGGCTGGTCTGGAACTCCTGACCTTGTGATCCACCCACCCTGGGCTCCCAAAGTGCTGGGATTACAGCACTTTGTAATCCCAAAGTGAGCAGGGATTACAGCACGTTGTAATCCCAAAGTGAGCAGGGGTTGCAAGGCGTAAACCACTGTGCCCAGCCTCTCTCTTCTATTTAAACTGCCCTTTCTCTACCTTTGTTTGCCAACCTGACCTGGATACTTCTTGTTTCAGTGCCAGAATCAAAGTGGACCAGGAGAGTGTAGTATAAACATTATGTTAGCACTTTAGTCAACTGTGTATAACTAAGCCCAAGTACGGCACAAATTCTTGACACCCCTTCATGAACAGCTCAGCTTTTCTCATTAAAGAGCTGCATTCCATAACTCACTGTTCCCAAAGAGGGCTATACACCAAGCTAATTTAAAATTTTTAGAAATTAGGCTGGGCATAGTGGTTCACACCTGTAATCCCAACATTTTGAGAGGCTGCAGTGGGTGAATCACTTGAACCCAGGAGTTCAAGACCAGTCTGAGCAAATGGCAAAACCTCATCTCTTTAAAAAATACAAAACTTAGGCCGGGCGTGGTGGCTCAAGCCTGTAATCCCAGCACTTTGGGAGGCCAAGACGGGCGGATCACGAGGTCAGGAGATTGAGACCATCCTGGCTAACACGGTGAAACCCCGTCTCTACTAAAAAATACAAAAAACTAGCCGAGCGTGGTGGCAGATGCCTGTAGTCCCAGCTACTGGGGAGGCTGAGGCAGGAGAATGGCGTAAACCCGGGAGGCGGAGCTTGTAGTGAGCTAAGATCCGGCCACTGCCCTCCAGCCCGGGCGACAGAGCAAGACTCCGTCTCAAAAAAAAAAAAAAAAAAAAAAAAATACAAAACTTAGCCAGGCATGTTGGTACACACTGTAGTCCCAATTACTCCAGAGGCTGAGGTGGGAGGATTGCTTGAACCCAAGAGGTGAAGATGGGAGGGAGCTGAGATCATGCTACTGCACTCCAGCCTGAGCAAGACCCTGCCTCAAAAATAAATAGGCCAGTGTGGTGGCTCACGCCTGTAATTTCAGCATTTTGGGAGGCCAAGGCAGGCAGATCACCTGAGGTCAGGAGTTCAAGCTCAGCCTGGCCAACATAGTGAAACCCTGTCTCTGCTTAAAATGCAAAAATTGGCCTGGCACAGTGGCTCAATCCTGTAATTCTACCACTTTGGGAGGCTGAGGCAGGCAGATCACAAGGTCAGGAGGTTGAGACCAGCCTGGCCAATATGATGAAACTCTGTGTCTACTAAAACCACAAAAAAATTAGCTGGGAATGGTGGCGGGCACCTGTAGTCCCACCTACTCGGGAGGCTGAGGCAGGAGAATTGCTTGAACCCAGGAGGTGGAGGTTGCAGTGAGCTGAGATCGCGCCACTGCACTCCAGCCTGGCGAAAGAGTGAGACTCATATCAAAAAAAAAAAAAAAAAAAAAAAATTAGCCTGGTGTGGGGTGAGCCTGTAGTCCCAGCTGCTCGGGAGGTGGAGGCAGAAGAATCGCTTGAACCCTGGAGGCAGAGGTCGCAGTGAGCTAAGATGGTGCCACTGCACTCTAGCCTTAGGCAACAGAGCAAGACTTTGTCTCAAAAAAAAAAAAAAAAAAAGGTTCTCACTAACGGAAAAACTGCCAAAATTTGGTTTCAACCTGCCTTTCCAGCCTTATCTGCCATCCCACCAGTGACTCCTTCCTCCTGTCAAACGGGTTCACTCACTGACTGGATCTCCTGGCCACCTCCCTTCTATCACGCCCTGTCGATTGCCTGGAAAGACTACAGCTCAGCCTCTCTGATCATGACTCATTCAAAACTCACTTCATTTTTAAGCTTCCCTAAAATACTTGAGCTTGGGGGTATCTTGCCAGGTCCTCTTTCACAAGAAATTACCATTTGTATGATTCACTTATCAAGCACTTCCTTCTTTCCAATATTTAGTTTGAGGTGTTACTTATATCTTTTTTTTTTTTTTTTTTTTTTGAGATGGAGTCTCGCTCTATTGCCCAGGCTGGAGTGCAGTGGCGCCATCTCGGCTCACTGCAACCTCGGCCTCCTGGGTTCAAGTGATTCTCATGCCTCAGCCTCCCAAGTAGCTGGGATTACAGGCACATGCCACTGTGTCTGGCTAATTTTTGTATTTTTAGTAGAGACGGGGTTTTACCATGTTGGCCAGGCTGGTCTCGAACTCCTGACCTCAGGTGATTTACCCGCCTCAGCCTCCCAAGGTGCTGGGATTACAGGCGTGAGCCACTGCGCCCGGCCTTAAATCTTTTACTATAATTGGAGTGGGTCTTTTCTTCTCAACCTGACTAGGTTTTTACGGAGGATCCTCCCTAATATACACCAATTAAATGATTGATTTGATTGTATAGTGATAATGTAAGTAATGGCATAAAAGCATAAGGAATTCAGACCTCCTTTAAATGCCTGGTTGGATCTGACTTTCCTGAATTCCTTTAGCTGCCTTTACTCTTTCTGCCTTGTGGGACCCACTCACTCACTGCCACAGCCTTGTAGGTCATGCCTTTCTCAATGCACATCTTCGGCTTAGCTTCTCTCTGAGTCCCGAGTCATTTTACCAAATACCACTTGGATGCTTCCCCATCACCTTAAACTCGACATGTTAAAAGGAAGAATAAATGGCTGGGTGCAGTGGCTCACACCTGTAATCCCAGCACTTTGGGAGGCCGAGGTGGGTGGATTGCTTGAGCCCAGGAGTTTGAGACCAGCCTGGCCAACATGGCAAACCACATCTCTACAAAATATACAAAAATTANCTACACTAAAATACAAAATTAGCTGGGTGTGGTGGCACATGCCTATAATTCCAGCTACTTGGCAGGCTGAGGCAGGAGAATTGCTTGAACCTCGGAGGCGGAGGTTGCGGTGAGCCGATATCATGCTATCGCTCTCCAGCCTGGACAACAAGAGTGAAACTCCTGTCTCAAAAAAAAAAAATAATAAAATAAATAAATAAATAAATAAATAAATAAATAAAATTAGCCAGGGGTAGTGGCATGTGCCTGTAATCCCAGCTATTCTGGAGGCTGAGGTAGGAGGATCGCTTGAGCCTGGGATATTGAGGCTGTAGTGAGCTGAGATCACACCACTGCACTCCAGCCTGCGCGACAGTGAGACCTTGATACGCAGCTTTCAGCAGATAAATTTTACAATACTAGGTAAAGTACAGTAGATGGCAGAGAAATTAGAGGGAAAAAAATAATTCAGAAATGGCTAAATAGGCTGGGTACGGTGGCCCATGCCTGTAATCCCAGCACTATGGGAGACTGAGGTGAGTGGATCACTTGAGGCCAGGAGTTCCAGACCAGCCTGGTCAACATGGCGAAACCCCCTCTCTACTAAAACACACATACAAAAAATATTAGCTGGGTGTGGTGGTGGGTGCCTGTAGTCTCAGCTACTCGGGAGGCTGAGGCAGAAGAACGGCGTGAACCCGGCAGGCAGAGTTTGCAGTGAGCCCACTGCACTCCAGCCTGGGCGACAGAGCGAGACTCTGTCTCAAGAAAAAAAAAAAAGGAATTCACCATGGATGGGATGTGGCGGCTCACTCCTATAATCCCAGCACTCTGAGAGGCCGAGGCAGGTGGATCCCTTGAGTCCAGGAGTTCAAGACCTGCCTGGCCAACATGGAGATACCTAGTCTCTGCTAAAAATATGAAAATTAGCCGAGTGTGGTGCTGCATATCTGTAATCCCAGCTATGCAGGAGGCTGAGGTGGGAGGATCACCTGAGCCTAGGAGGTCAAGGCTACAGTGAGCCATGATTACCCCTCTGCACTCTAGCCTGGGGACAGAGCCAGACCCTGTCTTAAAAAAAAAAAAAAAAAAAAAACGGAAAAAAAAAAAGATGGCTCCCACCTGTAATCCTAGCACATACTTTGGGAGGCCTAGGCAGGTAGATCCCTTGGGCTCAGGAGTTCAAGACCAGCCTAGCCAACATGAGGAGACCCCCATCTAAAAAAAAAAAAAAGAAAGAGAAAGAAAGAAAGAAAAACACAAAGAAAAAAGAAAAGACCATTCACTGCGAATAGAGAATCTGTCAGAAATTATTTGGCTAATCACATTGTGCTCTGTATCAATGTCCTCCCATTTCCAGAAATTTCTGTAAACATTTTTCCAGTTAATTACCTTTCCTAAAGCCCAGGTTGAAGTGGAAACATGCCTAACGTACTGTGGCTCTTCTTTCTACCTGGCCACAGCACTCTCAGCATTCCTTAGAATAGAGACTTTCATTACTGTGGATTTGTGGGGCTTGCAAGCCTCAGTGTCCTTCCTTGGCGCTTTAGTGACAGCTGCAAGGCTGCCTGAGACCAAGGTTACGTGAGCAGCTCTTTCTTTTGGCTCTTAAGATTGGTAATTTGTTATTGCCGAGAAACCCAAGTGTCAAGCTTGAAAGCCTCCTGACCCTGGTTGAGAAAGAAGTCCAGCCCGGAGGCGGGAGGCTGCTGCTTTCTGGAGTATTGCTTCTGTGCTCCGGCTCAATCCAGCCTACATCAGAGCTGGGGACTGTATCCTAATAAATATGTTTTCATGGCCGGGCGTGGTGGCTCACGCCTGTAATCCCAGCACTTTGGGAGGGTGAGTACAGCAGATCACCTGAGGTCAGGAGTTTGAGACCAGCCTGACCAACATGGAGAAACCCTGTCTCTGCTAAAAATACAAAATTAGCCAGGCATGGTGGTGTGTGCCTGTAATCTCAGCTACTCTGGTGGCTGAGGCAGGAGAATAGCTTGAACCCGGGAGGCGGAGGTTGTGGTGAGCCGAGATTGCACCATTGCACTCCAGCTTGGGGAGCAAGAGTGAAACTCCATCTCAAAACAAAAACAAAACCAAAAAACAAGTATGTTCTCACACTACATGCAACCGTGGAGGAAATGAGTACAAATGTTAGTTCACCCAGTACCCAGTGGTGGGAATAAAATGGGGCTGAGGGCGTCCTTTTTACCATGGGCATCCACTTTGATTCAGGACCAAAGTCCTCACCAGATTTTATGTCCTGCTGAAGGGCTCTTGTTCAATTCTATTCTAAAAACTCTAAGAATCAGCTCTCTTGCTGCCTCTGGGTTGCTTAGCCCACGTTCATGCTGCTCTGTTCCAGAATTCCTCTTTGAATTCCTGGAGTGTCCAGCTCTGGCCTATCTCATTGTGGCATCTCCCCTTGTGCTTGACACTAGGTCAAACAGCTTTGTAGCATCTCAGTTCTCAGTGCCATTCAGAAGGTGGTGAATCTTAATGCGTTCTTCCCTTAATCTCTTTTCAAAGGGGCTACAATCCAAATTTCTCTAACTTTCTTCTTAATTATTTTAGCTCCTTGTGTCATTCCTTTGGCCTCCAACCATCCCTACTCAGTATAAAGGTCACATTATTTTGGTTGACAAAGTGCCCAGGGTTGTACACATCTGGCCTCAAACTCTTTAGCTGGGCCTGAGTTATCTCTCCAGTGTGTTTCATTCAACATGGAAATATACATTTGGGTCGAAAATTCAGTCTCTGGCCTCAGGGAGCTTTTAGTGCAATTGGTAAAATAGTAAGATTGTCTGTGTAGTATAAACTATAAGTATACTACATAGTGTTAAAGTCATAAAGTGTTAGAAATAATCTAGTCAGTTGCTCCTTTTAGAGGAGCTCAGAGAAGAAAATACTTAGTGTGAGCTAGAATGTTTGGAGAAGGCTCATGAGGAAGATGGGGCTTGAAATGGTGAGAAACGGCCGGGCGCGGTGGCTCAAGCCTGTAATCCCAGCACTTTGGGAGGCCGAGACGGGCGGATCACGAGGTCAGGAGATCGAGACCATCCTGGCTAACACAGTGAAACCCCGTCTCTACTAAAAAATATACAAAAAACTAGCCGGGCGTAGTGGCGGGCGCCTGTAGTCCCAGCTACTCGGGAGGCTCAGGCGGGAGAATGGCGTAAACCCGGAAGGCAGAGCTTGCAGTGAGCTGAGATCCGGCCACTGCACTCCAGCCTGGGCGACAGAGCGAGACTTCGTCTCAAAAAAAAAAAAAAAAAAAAAAAAAAAATGGTGAGAAACACAGTCAGCTATCTTTATCCAGGATTTGAAAACTTAAATAAGATTGTAGGCTGAGTGCAGTGGCTCATGCTTATAATCCCAGCACTTTGGGAGGCTGAGGCAGATGGATCACTAGGTCAGGAGTTCGAGACCACCCTGGTCAACATGGTGAAATCCTGTCTCTACTAAAAATACAAAGAAATGGCTGGGCGTGGTGGTGGGTGCCTGTAATCCCAGCTACTCAGGAGGCTGAGGCAGGAAAATTGTTTGAACCCGGGAGGCGGAGGTTGCAGTGAGCAAAGATTGCACCACTGCACTCCAGCCTGGGTGACAGGGCGCGACTCCGTTTCAAAATAAATAAATAAATAAATAAATAAATAAATAAAATTTAAAAAGATTGTATTAAATTCAAAAGCAATTAGTTTAGAAATAAGTTTTAAACTTAAGGTGATATTTAGGCCGGGCACTGTGGCTCACACCTGTAATCCCAGAACTTTGGGAGGCTGAAGCAGGCAGATTACTTGAGGTCAGAAGTTTGAGACCAGCCTGGTCAATATGGTGAAACTCTGTCTCTACTAAAAATACAAAAATTAAGGCCGGGTGCAGTGGTTCATGCCTGTAATCCCAGCACTTTAGGAGGCCGTGGCGGGAGGATCACGAGGTCAGGAGATCGAAACCATCCTGGCTAACAAGGTGAAATCCCGTCTCTACTAAAAATACAAAAAAAAA
>NW_016810099.1:963901-978295 GCF_001698545.2 Rhinopithecus bieti
AAAAAAAAAAAAAAAAAAAAAAAAAGCCAGGTGTGGTGGTGGACATCTGTAGTCCCAGCTACTTGGAAGGCTGAGGCAGAAGAATGGTGTGAACCCAGGAGGCGGAGCTTGCAGTGAGCCAAGATCATGCCACCCTACTCCAGCCTGGGTGACAGAGCAAGACTCTGTCTCAAAAAAAAAAAAAAAAAAAAAAAAAAAAAAAAAAATATAAAACTTAGCTGGGCACGGTGGCAGGTGCCTGTAATCCCAGCTACTTGGGAGGCTGAGGCAGGAGAATTGCTTGAAGCCGGAAGGTGGAGGTTGTAGTGAGCCGAGACCGTGCCATTGCACTCCAGCCTGGGCAACAGAGCGAGACTCCACCTCAGAAAAAAAATAATAATAATGAAGTGGTATGTAGTAGAGAAGGCAATATAGTGAAAAGGCAAGAGCAGCATTGTAGGATTCATTCAAAAGATCTGGCATTCTAGGCTCAGTGTGGTGGCTCATGCCTGTAATCCCAGCACTTTGGGAGACCAAGGTGAAAGGATCACTTGGGGTCAGGAGTTCAAGACCAGCCTGTCCAATATGGCAAAACCCCGTCTCCACCAAAAGTACAAAAAAATTAACTGGGCATGGTGGCAGGTGTCTGTAGTCCCAGTTACTCGGGAAGCTGAGGCATGAGAATCATTTGAACCTAGGAGGTGCAGGTTGCAGTGAACCAAGATCATGCCACAGCACTGCAGCCTGAGTAACAGAGTGAGACTCTGTCTCAAAAAACAAACAAACGAAGAATCTGTGGGCTGGGCACAGTGGCTCTCACCTGCAATCCCAACACTGTAGGAGGCCAAGATAGGAGGAATCGCTTGAGGCCAGGAACTCAAGACCAGCCTGGTCAACATGACGAGACCCCAAAGACCCCATCACTATTCTTTACTTTTTTATTTTTTATTTTTATTTTTGGAGACAGAGTTTCACTCTTGTTGCCCAGGCTGGAGTGCAATGCGTGATCTTGGCTCACTGCAACCTCTGCCTCCCAGGTTCAAGTGATTCTCCTGCCTCAGCCTCCAGAGTAGCTGTAATTACAGGCATGCACCACCACGCTTGGCTAATGTTTGCATTATTAGTAGAGACGGGATTTCACCATGTTGACCAGGCTGGTCTCAAACTCCTGACCTCAGGTGATCCACTCACCTTGACCTGGGACTACAGTGCTGGGACTACAGGCATGAGCCACCGCATCCGGCCTATCTTTTAAAATTTTTTTTGAGATGGAATCTCACTCTGTCGCCCAGGCTGGAGCGCAATGGCATGATTTCGGCTCACTGCATCCTCCGCCTCCTAGGTTCAAGCAATTCTCCTGCCTCAGCCTCCCAAATAGCTGGGATTACAGGCGCCTACCACACGCCCAGCTAATTTAGCTTATTTTCATATTTTTAGTAGAGAATTACTTGAACCCAGGAGGCAGAGGTTGCAGTGAGCAGTGCCACTGTACTCCAACCTGGGCTTAGGGAGTGAGACTCTGTCTCCCCCTCAAAAAAAAAAAAAAAAAAAAAAAAGGAACGTGGAAATTAACTTCCCTTGCTTTTAACTTACGATGAAGAAACTTACGATGGCCGGGCGCGGTGGCTCAAGCCTGTAATCCCAGCACTTTGGGAGGCTGAGACGGGCAGATCACGAGGTCAGGAGATCGAGACCATCCTGGCTAACCTGGTGAAACCCCATCTCTACTAAAAAATACAAAAAACTAGCCGGGCGAGGTGGCGGGTGCCTGTAGTCCCAGCTACTCGGGAGGCTGAGGCAGGAGAATGGCGTAAACCCAGGAGGCGGAGCTTGCAGTGAGCTGAGATCTGGCCACTGCACTCCAGCCTGGGCCACAGAGCAAGACTCCGTCTCCAAAAAAAAAAAAAAGAAAAGAAAAGAAACTTACGATGAAGAGTAAACAATTATATAGCCTAAAGCTACCTGCACCAATTACAGTAAATACTATTTGTTTTATTTATTACAATACACAAAGTCCTAGTTTGTATAAGCTATACTCATTATTTTACTACATAAAGAAAAAATTTGGTCAGGCGTGATGGCTCACACCTGTAATCTCAGCACTTTGGGAGGCTGAGGGGGGCACATCACTTGAGGCCAGGAGTTTGAGACCAGCCTGGCCAAGATGGTAAAACCCTGTCTCTACTAAAAATACAAAAAATAGCCGGGCATAGTGGTGTGCACCTGTAATCCCAGCTACTTGGGAGGCTGAAGGAGGAGAATCATTGAACCGGGGAGGCAGAGGTTGCAGTGAGATCACACAACTGCACTCCAATGGGGGTGACAGAGTGAGACTCTGTATCAAAAAAAAAAAAAAGGAAAGAAAATATTTTTCCTTTTCCAATTTGATTTCCCCAGTCATATTTTTCCCCATATTTTGGGGAATAATAATATGAATAATAACTTTCATATTATTCCCCGATAAATATTTACTAAGCGGTTACTATGTTTTAAGCATTGCTGTAAGAGTTGAAGACCTCGAAATTCCTATGAACTTCAAATCTATTATGTGCATGCTTTCATTATTTTTAAAGTTAATCAGGCTTCCCCTATCACCTTCTATCTTCATTAATGACAACTGAAGCAGAATCTGTGAGATTCTTGTCTTTGCATGGCTGAACAACTAAAAGGTTCTTGGACATTTAGTGGGAGGAGACCTGTTGGTGAGAAAGGAAAAGGATGGGGCACCCTGTGACAACTGTGGTTATTCTTGTATAGAGATGGATATGATTATGCTGTTAGGTTTAATCACGCTAAAAAACATGACATTCCTGGTAAATCACAGCCAGTCCAGAAGACAGCTTCTGACCTGTCCTCCTTGACCACAGAAACATTAGCTAATATGATGACTTCTAAAAACATTCTGGCTGCACACACCAACATGGCACATGTATACATATGTAACAAACCTGCACATTGTGCACATGTACCCTAGAACTTAAAGTATAATTAAAGACAAAACAAAACAAACATTCTGGGCCGGGCGCAGTGGCTCACGCCTGTAATCCCAGCACTTTGGGAGGCCGAGGTGGGCGGATCACGAGGTCAGGAGATTGAGACCATCCTGGCTAACATGGTGAAACCCGTCTCTACTAAAAATACAAAACAAAATTAGCTGGGTGTGGTGGCGCACGCCTGTAGTCCCAGCTACTCGGGAGGCTGAGGCAGGAGAATGGCGTGAACCTCGGAGGCGGAGCTTGCAGGGAGTGGAGATTGCATCACTGCACTCCAGCCTGGGTGACAGAGCAAGACTCCATCTCAACGACAACAACAGAAGAAGAAGAAGAAAAAAACATTCTGGCTGCGGTGGCTCATGTCTATAATCTCAGCACTTTGGGAGGCCGAGGCGGGAGGATTGATTGAGCCCAGGGTTTCAAGAGCAGCCTGAGCAAAACAGTGAGACCCTGCCTCTACAAAAAATAATAATAATAATAATTAGCCAGGTATGATAGCGCATGCCTGTGGTCTCAGCTACATGGGGGGCTGAGGCGGGAGGATCACTTCAGCCCAGGAGTTCTGGACTATAGTTCACTATGCCAACTGGGTATTCACACTAGGTTCGACATCAGTATGGTGACCTTCTGGGAGCAGGGAAACTCCAGGTTGCTGAAGGAGGGGTGAATCAGTTCAGGTCAGAAACAGAACGTCAAAGCTCCCATGCTGCTCAGCAATGGCATTCTGCCTGTGAATAGCCACTGCACTCCACCTGGACAACATAGCAAGACCTCGTCTCTAAAAATTAGCAAATAAATAAATAAAAAGAAAAACATTCTGATGTAATGGCCCATCCCTGCCAGACTAAATAGGAGGAGTTAGCAAATTTCTCAACTAATGGTAGAAAAGACAAATCTCTGGAAACAATACTGCTGCAAAGGTTGGGAACTGTGGAAATAGCTCTAACAGTTATAGGTCCTAAATTAATCCCCTGGCCTTGTGAGCACATCTCCTGTGCCCATTTGAAACCCAACTGCAATCAAGTTTCCTGGCTAAAGGCTGGATGGTGAAGTGTAAAAAATAAATTCGTATTACCAATCCATTTGCAGGGGTAGTGTCTGCACCTTAAAACTCATAACAAATGGCACAGAGTAGCATTTCTTTTTCTTTCTTTTTTTTGAGATGGAATCTCCCTCTGTCACCCAGGCTGGAGTGCAGTGGCGCGATCTCGGCTCACTGCAAGCTTCGCCTCCCGGGTTCAAGCCATTCTCCTCCCTCAGCCTCCTTAGTAGCTGGGATTACAGGCGCACACCACCATGCCTGGCTAATTTTTGTATTTTGAGTAGAGACGGGGTTTCTCCATGTTGGTCAGACTGGTCTCAAACTCCTGACCTCGTGATCCACCCGCCTCGGCCTCCCAAAGTGTTGGGATTACAGGTGTGAGCCACTGCGCCCAGCCCAGAGTAGCATTTCTTGGTGGCAGCTCTGACTGAGGCCAAAATGGAGGTGACAGAACCATCAAAGGAGGGTTTCTGCGGGGATGATCAGTGATTGGTCAACTTTGGTTGAAGAATGAAAGATTTTATATAGGCCAGGCAGTGGCTCACGCCTGTAATCCCAGCACTTTGGGAGGTCGAGGTGGGTGGATCATTTGAGGTCAAGAATTCAAGACCACTGGAGGCTGAGGCAGGAGAATAGTGTGAACCCAGGAGGCGGAGCTTGCAGTGAGCTGAGATCCGGCCACTGCACTCCAGCCTGGGCGACAGAGCAAGACTCCGTCTCAAAAAAAAAAAAAAAAGAATTCAAGACCAGCCTGGCCAACGTGGTGAAACCATGTCTCTACTAGAAATACAAAAAATCTAACTGGGCATGGTGGCATGCGCTATAATCCCAGCTACTCGGGAGGCTGAGGCATGAGAATCACTTGAGCCCTGGAGGCAGAGGTTGCAGTGACCTGAGATCATGCCACTGCCCTCCAGCTTGGGCTACAGAGTGAGACTCCATCTCAGAAAAAAAAAAAAAAAAAAATTAGCCGGGTGTGGTGGCACGTG
Source organism: Rhinopithecus bieti (assembly GCF_001698545.2). NCBI lineage: Eukaryota > Metazoa > Chordata > Mammalia > Primates > Cercopithecidae > Rhinopithecus > Rhinopithecus bieti. The sequence goes on from NW_016810099.1 coordinate 968,905, forward strand.
CCTGTAGTCCCAGCTGCTCGGGAGGCTGAGGCAGGAGAATCACTTGAACCTGGGAGGTGGAGGTTGCAGTGAGCCGAGATCGTGCCACTGCACTCCAGCCTGGGCGACAGAGAGAGGCTCTGTCTCAAAAAAGTAAAAAAAGGGCTGGGTGAGGTGGCTCACACCTGAATCCCAGCACTTTGGGAGGCCGAGGTGGGTGGATCATTGGAGGTCCCAAGACCAGCCTGGCCAATGTGGTGAAACCACATCTCTACTAGAAATACAAGAATTAGCCAGGCAGTACTGGCGCATGCCTGTAATCTCGGCTACTCGGGAGGCTGGGGCAGGAGAATCGCTTGAGCCTGGAAAGCGGCAGTTGCGGTGAGGGCACTCTAGCCTGGGCAACTGAGTGAGATGCTGTCTCAAAAAAAAAAAAAAGAAAGAAAGAAAGAAAGAAAAGAAAAAGAAAGATTGTATATAAACGAAAAAGTGTTATTTTGTTACTCTGACTTAAGACTTGCTCATTGCCTGGGTGAATGGAAAAGGCCTGTACAACTGCTAAGTGTTTCTTGCTCTCTTGTGTGGAAAAGCAAGGACTCAGTATTTCCAGGTCTCCCATCCTATTGTTTTTTTTCTTGATATGCAAGAGTTCATTAACTCTAGCAAATAGAAAGCAAACTTATGCTGGTCGACTGCTTGACACTGCCCTGGTATCTGGGCATGGGCATGAGCTAGCCTGGACCTGTAGGTTGTAGCCACTTAAGCACTAAGTGGGCAGCTGTTCTGGGTTGCATTGCCTTAAGGTAACTATGGGAACTATAAAAATGATACTATGGGATAGTAGATTAATTTCTTCCTCATTGGCTTCCCAATCTGACTCTGTCGACATGAAAGGGTGGCTCCCAGCTGCTGGCACCCCTGTCAATCCAACCAGGATGTGAAACATCCAGCTGTGTTTTTTCAGCTCTTTCTTCGTCCTCATCTGAAAGAAAGACTGCTTGCATTGATAGTGATGAGCCAAAGGGAACAGCATCAGAGAGGCTATGTAGGGATGCAGAGGATAAACGAGCTTCCAGATATGCTGGTGCATAATAGGACAGGTTATGAAGGAAAATTAAGTGGAAAGGAAAAAAAATGATATGCATTAACTCTTTGAAATTAAGGTGTGAGTGAGATAAAGACTCCCATTGTGCAAAAAGGGTGTTTAGCTAGATGGAGCCTGAGAAGAATGAAAGTCAAAAGAGCATTGTGATTTCATGGTCCAGAGATGCCTTAAGGGGCATGTGGGTCCACCTCCTACCCACTGAGGAATGCCTCCTGACATCTGAGGACACGCCAGCCTGCACTTAATCACTTTCCAGTTACAGCAATGGGGGTCACTGCGTCGGGCGGCAGACGATTCTAGTTTCGGTCAATTCTAATTATTCAAAAAATCTTCTTTTACAGTGAAGTGAAATCTGCCTTTCTGTAGATTTAACTTGACAATTGAAGAGCAAGATAAAAATGTACTACTTGGCCGGACGCGGTGGCTCACGCCTGTAATCCCAACACTTTGGAAAGCCGAGGTGGGTGGATCACCTGAGGTCAGGAGTTCGAGACCAGTCTGGGCAACATGGTGAAACTCCATCTCTACTAAAAATACAAAAAATTAGCCAGGTGTGGTGGTAGGGGCCTGTAATACCAGCTACTTGGGAGGCTGAGGCAGGAGAATCGCTTGAACTCAGGAGTGGGAGGTTGCAGCGAGCCGAGATTGTGCCATTGCACTTCCAGCCTGGGCAACAAGAGTGAAACTCCATCTCAAAAAAAAAAAAAGAAGAAGAAGAAAAATTAGCCAGGCTTGGTGGCAAGTACCTATAATCCCAGCTACTTGGGAGGCTGAAGCAGAATTGCTTGAACCTGGGAGGCGGAGGTTGCAGTGAGCTGAGATCACGCCACTGCACTCCATCTTGGGCGACAGAGTGAGACTCCATCTCAAAGAGAAAAAAATAAAAAGTATTACTTTCTCTTCCAAGTAATAATAGCCCCTTGAAGACTGTAGCCAGTGCCACTCTAAGATTTCTCTCTTCTGCAAGTAAATACTCCCACTTCATTTATTCAATATTTATTGTTCATTTATTCAGAGCAGGACTTAAGTATGAATTGTTCATTATTGCATTTCCAGCAACTAGAGCAGTGCTTGATTGTAGTAAGCAGTAAATAAAACAAAACCAAAACAAAACCGGAAATCATTTATCAAAGACCTTTTCTGTGCCATGCGTGGTATCCAACTCTAGATTTAGATTTACGAAGTTCAATAAACCAGGGTGCATGCAGTTCAGCAATTAAAGTCTAGAGAGGAAGGCAAACAAATAAATCAAAGATTAGAGATTGGAGTGTAGGCACAATGTGTTAGGGGGAACACGGGCAAAGAACATTTACACTAAGCTGGGACACCAGAGGACGCTTCCTAGACGCAGAGATGCTTCAGTGCAGCTTGAAGGACATAGTGCCCATTGGGTGGACAAGGGGGAAGCTAGGAGGCACAGTGGCATAAAACAGCCGCGTCACTCGGAGTGTTTGGGGCAAAGCATATTTGTGGGTGGTGGTAGAAGAATGAGGCTACAGATGTAAACAGGAGCCAGGTGAAGAGAGTCCTTTAGTGGTCAGCTCAGAGTTAAAGCTTCGTGCTGACACATTTGGGGAAGTCACTGAAAGAGTTTAAGCAAGAAAATGATAGAAACTGTTTACGTTTAGAACAATGGCAGAATTGTGGAGAGTGGCTTGAAGAAGCAAAGGGAGCAAACAGATTGTAGTCAGAAAGACGAGTTAGAAAATAGACTGAAGTCAGTAATTCAGGCAGGAAGAAGTGAGGTCCTAACCTAAGGCAAGAGGAGAGGGCATGGAGAAAAGGGCGAGCCAGGACAATATTGTGCAGCTAGAACCCACAGGCTTTGGTCAGTGATTTGTGTGCTGCTTGAGAAATATATGTCCTAGATTACTTGTGTTGGGAATAAAGCTTAAAATCTTAAGGAGATTGAACACTCAAATAAAGGATTCTTAGCAAAGCAATTTTACTTTTGCCCAGAGGGGTGCTTTCCTTTGGCCAGTCGCCATGAGAGCACACCTGAACAAAGGGGCACAAGAACCTTTATTCCTGACGAAGTCCTGCCCCTGTACCCTTCCCCCATTGGCCGGGGTCGGGTTGCACACCCTGAACTAATCCTGGTGGGCTAGACATTTGAACTTTCTTTAGATAAGGTGGGCAAGTAAGTGAGAGAGGGGAAAAGGGGAAGGGGTGTCTGTAATGAGTTAGAGAGCTAGTCTTTTCTTTTTTTTTTTTTTGAGACGGAGTCTCGCTCTGTTGCCCAGCCTGGAGTGCAGTGGTGTGATCTCCGCTCCCTGCAAGCTCTGCCTCCTGGGTTCACGCCATTCTCCTGCCTCAGCCTCCCGAGTAGCTGGGACTACAGGCACCTGCCACCACGGCCGGCTAGTTTTTTTTGTATTTTTTAGTAGAGATGAGGTTTCACCGTGTTAGCCAGGATGGTCTCGATCTCCCGACCTCGTGATCCGCCCGTCTCGGCCTCCCAAAGTGCTGGGATTACAGGCGTGAGCCACCGCGCCCGGCCATCTTTTTTTTAAACAAGGAAAGGAATGTGAGCTGGTACTGATAAGCCTGGCACTGTGGCATGTCAGGGCATGTAACAAAGGTGGACAGGAAAAACAGGGAAAAAGGAAAAAGGGGTGGGAGGGTATGTGAATTAAAGAATAAAGGATTGATCGGGCTATTTGAAGAGAAACCTCATCATATCCCACACTCGCGTGACTGGGCAAGGGATGACCTCACTGCCTGAGATCCAGACCATCAGTCTTGAGAGAAAGTTGAAGCAAGCAGGTGTACAGGTTGGAACCCTGAGGCACGATGAGCTGATGACCAGCCGGACGCACAGGACCAGCAGGGAGGTCCCAGTGGACGTGTGCGGGAGCCAGCAGTGTGTAGCAAGCCCTTGGCGAGGCTCCCCAGGGAGGACGTGGGAAGGGAGGAGGGCCAAGAGCTGAGGACAGAGCTGTGGCCCTTCCCTTGCTCCTTCCTCGCATGACATGGATTCAAGACTTTTGTTGTTGTTGTTTTTGAGATGGAGTCTTGGTCTGTCACCCAGGCTAGAGTGCAGTGGCACCATCTTGGCTCACTGCAAGCTCCACCTCCCTGGTTCAAGTGATTCTCCTGCCTCAGCCTCCCGAGTAGCTGGGACTACAGGAGTGTGCCACCATGCCCGACTAATTTCTGTAATTTTACTAGGGACAGGATTTCACTGTGTTGGCCAGGCTGGTCTCAAACTTCTGACCTCAGGTGATCCGCCTGCCTCAGCCTCCCAAAGTGCTGGGATTACACGCCTGAGCCCTGGAGCCCAGCCCAAGACTTCTTTTTTTTTTTTGAGAGGGAGTCTTACTCTGTCACCAGGCTGGAGTGCAGTGGCGGGATTCCAAGACTTCTTAAAGTCCTGTTGAGCTTTGTCAAGGTTCTTCTTGGGATTGTACCTAACAAACAAAACAAAGCAGAAGTTATTTCACCAATGCCCAGTGTGATACTGTTGCTTCCTTCCCTTGAGCTGATAAGCATGTTTATCTTAGGACAACCAAGCCAGCATTAGGATTTTGGCAGCTCGTCACACTATTGGTTCATATTGAGTCCAGGGACAACAGAAACTTCCCAATTTTAAAATAAACAGTCAGGCTGATTGGGCACACTGGCTCACACCTGTAATCAAAACAGCACTTTGGGAGGCAGAGGCAAATGGATCACTTGAGGTTGGGAGGTCAAGACCAACCTGGCCACATGGTGAAATTCTACTAAAAATACAAAATTTAGCCAGGCATGGTGGTGGGCACCTGTAATCCCAGCTACTCGGGAGGCTGAAGCAGGAGAGTGGCGTGAACCTGGGAGGCAGAGCTTGCAGTGAGCCGAGACCACTGCACTCCAGCCTGGGAGACAGAGCGAGACTCCTTCTCCAAAAAAAAAAAAAAAAAAAAAAAAAAGAGTCCTTGCTCTGTCCCAGGGGGGGGCTGGAAGTGGCTCAGTGGCAACAAATCCTCCGGCCTCACTGCAACCTCCACCTCCCCGGGTTCAAGCGGATTCTCCTGCCCCCCTCTGCCTTGTAATTTAGCTGGAAATTTCAAGGTGCATGCACCCATTGCCCCCTGCTAAAGGTTTTGTATTTTAGTAGGAGGAATGGGGGGCATTTCCACCCTATGTGGTTTTCAGGCCCTGGTCTGGAACTCCTTGGAACCCTCAAGGTTTTGGGATCCACCCACCCATCAGCCTCCTGAAAAGGCCTTGGGATTTTACAAGGGCCCCCAGGGAGCCAAATCGCTGCCCCCTGGTTCTTAAAACATAAATTTTTTTTTTTGAAAGAAACGGAGGGTCCTGCCTCCTGTCCGCGCCCATGCCTAAGGGGGTGCAGTTGGGCCGTGATCTCTGCTAACTGGGCCAAAACCTCCCAAACCCTCCCCAGGTTTTCAAGGCATTCCCTCCCTGTCCAAGCCCTCCTGAGTTAAGCCCGGGAAACTACAAATGGGTGGGTAGCCACTACGCCCCCTGGGCTAATTTTTATATTTTTGTATTTTTTTTTCTTTTTTGAGACCGGAGTTTTCACTTCCTTCCCCCCTTTGCCCAGGCTGGATCTGCAATGGTGCCAATTCGGCTCACTGAAAACCTCCCCACCTCCCTAAGGGTTCCAAGGGAATTTCCTGGCCTCAAGCCCTCCAGAGGCAGCTCTTTGGAATTACAGGCAATGTTGGGCCACTACACCTGCCTAAATTTTTTTGTAATTTTTTAGTAGAGAACCGGGATTTTTCTCCCATGTTGGGTCCAGGGCCCTGGTTCCCCTCCCCGAAACTCCCCGACCTCAGGTGTCTTGGCCCCCTGCCCACTTCGGCCTCCCCAAAGTTGTTTTAGGATTATAGGTTTGTGGAGGACCCCACTGTGGCCCGGACCCATTTGTATTTTTTTAGTGGGAAATACGGGTTTTTTTACCATGGGGGTTAAGCCCGGCCTTTGGTTCGAACCTCCTGATCAGGCCATGGGGTGCCTGGTCCCCTCGAAACTTCCTGGAACCTCAGCCTCCCCCAAAAAAAAGGTGGCTTGGGGTTGAAAAAAACAGGCTTGGGGAGCCCACTGGGTGCCTCGGGACTACATAAAATACTTTTTAATAAAAATGAAATATATATATATTTTTTGTTTATCCTTTTCCCCCTTTGGTTAATGGAAATGAAAGGCATTTTTTTTTTATGGTGAATTTCCAAAATTTTTTTCTTTGTTCATTACATTCCTGTTTTCTCTTGAAAGTTATCTCATAATGGACCACGTGGGGTTATTTTAAAAAATATTGGGTTCACTTTTTACTAATCAATAGTAATGGGTATGTCATAATATGAAATAACATACCTAAATAATAATATAATAATGTTCCAAATGTGGTTAAAAAACTTTTAAATACAAGGAATCCCACAATACACAAAATAAAAAAAAGTCAACAGGCTTCAGGGGCTCATGCCCTGCCCAATCCTGGCACTTTTGGAAGAGGGCCCAAAGGGAAAGGGTGGGGGATTGCCCCTTGAACCCAGGAAGTTTGAGAACCCACCCCTGGGGCCCAACCATGGGTGGAAAAACCCCCGTCCTCCTACCAAAAAAAAAATACAAAAATTTAGATAGGCGTGGTTGGGCGCGAGCCCCCCCTGTTAAAGAACCCCAACCAATACTTAGGGGGGTTTGATTGGTGGAAAAAATCACTTGAAACCGCAGAAAGGGCGGTGGGGTTTTTGCAAGTCACCGCAAGGATTGTTACCTCTGCACTCCGCCTGGCCCCCAACAGAAGTTGGGAGGACTCTGGTCCCCCTGAAAAAAGGTAAAAAAAAAATTAAAAAAAATTAGCTAGGTTGTGGTGGGGGTGTGGTTGGGCCCCCTGTTAAAGTCCCAGCTTACTCAGGGAGGTGGAAGAAGGGGAAAAAATCTTGGCCCAAGGAGGTTTTGAGGGGCCTCCCAGTGAGCTGGCAATTGGCACCACTGGCCCACTCCAGCCGTGGGCCAATGAACGTGAAGGCAACTGTCTTCAAAAAAAAAAAAAAAAAGGAAGTAAGAAAGAAAAGAAAAGAAAAAAGAAATGAATTAAAAAAAAATGTCAAGACTGGGCACAATGGCTCATGACTGTAATACCCAGTACCAGCACTTTGGGAGGCCAAGGATCAAGTTGGGAGAAGTGCTTGAGGCCAGTAGTTCAAAACCAGGTATCATAGGGAGTCCTCACCTCTACAGAATAATTTTAAGGCCATGGCCAGGCGTGGTGGCTCATGCCTGGAATCCCAACACTTTGGGAGACTAAGGTGGGTGGATCACTTGAGGTCAGGAGTTCGAGAGCAGCCTAGCCAACATGGTGAAACTCTGTCTCTATTAAAAATACAAAAATTAGCTAGGCATGGTTGCATGCACCTGTAATCCCAGCTACTCAGGAGGCTGAGGCAGAAGAATCACTTGAACCTGGGAGGTGGAAGTTGTAGTGAGCTGAGATCACACCATTGCACTCCAGCCTGGGCAACAGAGCTGGACTCTGTCTCAAAAAAAAGAGATCGGGCTGGTGGCTGACGCCTGTAATCCCAGCACTTTGGGAGGCTGAGGAGGGTGGATCACAAGATCAGGAGTTCAAGACTAGCCTGGTCAAGATGGTGAAACCCCATCTCTACAAAACATACAAAAATTAACTGGGCATAGTGGCAAGCACTTGTAGTCCTAGCTACTCGGGAGGCTGAGGCAGGAGGATCACTTGAACCTAAGAAATTGAGACTGCAGTGAGCTGTGATTGAGCCACTGCATTCCAGCCTGAGTGACAGAGAGGGAGACCCTGTCTCAAAAACTAAATAATGGAAAAAAAAAAAAAACCATAAAAAATTTGAAACAAGAAAAACTGCTTGTAATACCATTATGTACATATATTACCATTAACATTGTTGTACTTACTATTAACACTGTTGTACATCATTATACATGTCTCTCATGTATAACTTTTATATTTGGAAGACAAAAATCGGCACTCTATGGTCTCTGCTCCGCCCCTCCTGGCCCCTGCCTGCTGCTAGTCCTCCTTCAGTGGAAGCCTGGAATTGTGTCCTGACTGGTGTCCTTGCCTGCAGGCTCTTCTTTCCAGGCCACCCTGCTCACTGTTTCTAAGTATCTGATCCTGTCCCTTCTCTGCTTGAAAACATTTCCTGTCTCTGCATTGCCTACAGGATAAGTTCCAAACTCCTTACCCCTGCATGCAAGGTTCTCTGCACTCCATCCTACCAGCCTGCCTCCACCTCAACTTCTCAACACAAACATAGGCCAGACCCCTACTCTCCTCTGAACAATACACACTTTCCCACCTCTATGTGTCTGCTGACCCTGATTCTGGAAGTTCTTTTCCTATACATACTTGAGGAAATTGTGTTTGTCCTTCAAGATGCATCTCAGGCTGGGCGTGGTGGCTCATGCCTGTAATCCCAGCACTTTGGGAGGCTGAGGCGGGCAGATCAACAGGTCAGGAGATCCAGACCATCCTGACCAACATGGTGAAACCCCGTCTCTACTAAAAATACAAAAAATTAGCTGGGCATGGTGGCAGGTACCTGTAGGCCCAGCTACTCAGGAGGCTGAGGCAGGGGAATCGCTTGAACCCAGGAGGTGGAGGTTGCAGTGAGCCGAGATCCAGCCACTGAACTTCAGCCTGGCGACAGAGCAAGACTCCATCTCAAAAAAAAAAAAAGATTAATCTCAAAGGAGACTTCTTTGGGCCACCCTCCCAGTACTCCTCTGGAGGAGTTATTTTATTGCATGGCAGTGCTGTGTGCATATTCACCTTTCCTAAAACTTTGTGTATCACCTCCTATCAGAGTGCAATCTCATGTAATAATCTGTGCATTTCTCGCACCTAAATGCTGCCTGATGCGTGATAGCCTTTAGTTGAATGCAGAAAGGAACACCTGTTTATGTTTGTCTTTCACTCAGCTAATCAAGCAACTAGCATTTCTGAAGTATTTACCATGCGTTCAGCATGTGCAAGCCTGTAGAACTGTCAAAAGACCCAACATTTTTTAATTTTCAAATTAAATTAAATATTACATTAAACTTATTTTAGAGATAGGGCCTTCCTTTGTCACGTTGTCCAGGATGGAGTGCAGTGGCTCACTGCAGACTCTAATTCCTGAGCTTCAGGGATCCTCGTGTTTTAGCCTCCCAATTAGCTGGGACTACTTGCGGTCATCGCCGCACCTAGATAATTTTAAAAATTCTTTTTCTCAGGCCGGACGCGGTGGCTCAAGCCTGTAATCCCAGCACTTTGGGAGGCCGAGACGGGCGGATCACAAGGTCAGGAGATCGAGACCATCTTGGCTAACACGGTGAAAC
>NW_016810099.1:981652-984733 GCF_001698545.2 Rhinopithecus bieti
TAGTGTACTTCAAAATTCTCCGAGCTTGTAATATATTTTGAAAGTTTCAAATTTAACTTAATCAAGGAACTCATATGATTTTCTCTAGTCTCTTTAGAAATTAAAAAGTGTATTAAATTAGTAGTATCCAAACACAAAGATCCGAGGAAGACGAACATTGGTTTTATATGGATGGATTTTGTTAAAATAACATTGTTGGCATGTTTGCTTCAGGAAGGTGATCTGGGTTGCTATTGGCTAGAGGTGAAAGGAAGATGTATTCCTTATTCCCAATAGAATATAGAATACTTAAAATAAAAATCTAAACTATGAAAGCATACTGAAGAGAAATATCTTTTTGTGTTTTCTGAGATCGGATCCCACTGTGCTGCCCAGGCTGGTGTGAACTCACAGGCTCAAGCAATCCTTCCTCCTCAGCCTCCCGAGTAGCTGGGACTACAGGTGCATGCCACCACACCTGGCTGAAAGAAATATCTTGTGGGTTTATCACGTTTATTAATTTACATGTATTCATTCTTCAACAAATACTCCTGGATCAAAAATTATGCTATGATGCTATCAGCTGCAAAAAAAAAAAAAAAAAAAAAAAAAAAGGCAATGTTTCTTACCTTCAGGAAACTTATACTCCAGGAAGGGAGACAGAAGTAAGCAAACAACTATGTTGTAATTTATTAGTTACAGTCCAGCAGGATACAGAGGCCCACTCCAAAGGGATTCAGAGGAGAAGGAAATGAATGACTTTTTACAGAGGGGGAGCAAGGTTAAAGGAACCGACGTGGGATGCCAAGGCACTCAGGAACCAGAAAAGGCAGGGAGCCACTGTCACCGCCAGGCCTGAAGGGGCACGGGTGCAGACAGTGTGAATGGCACCCCAGAGAGAGATAGGAGAAGGGACTGCCCTGCCAGTGAGACAGTCATAGAGAAATGTAGTCAGTGCCAGAGCTAAATACCAAAGCAGGAACAGAGCAGAGCAGGAAACAGCCCATCCCTCTCTCCTCCTGCCTTCTGAGCCCTCAGTGTTCCCTCCAAGTGGCCCAGCCATTTAGCACCCAGCCAACTGGCGAGGGAGCCCGAGTGATAGGTCTGCAGGAATCAGCCTCTTGCGATGGAGAAGAGGCAGAGAAAGGATGGCAGGGGCCAGAGAATAACCAGCTCAGCAATGTACTATTCTATGACAAAGGCAGAGAGGACAGAAAGTCAGGAGACCCCACCAGAGAGGGACCAGGCTCCTAGAGATGGGACCTGGGCACAGCTCTGGAAACCGCTTTTGTGGGCAGAGACATAAGGGTGGAGGGACGGAGCACTTGTTAGGTTCCGGATTAAATTGGCTGCAGGTAACAACGACAACAGAAGTGACTTAAACAATATAAAATGTGTTGTCCCAGAGGAAGACAGGTGTGGAGGCTCTGCAGTAGGCAGAGGCCAGGCTCCTTCTAAGAGCTCTACTGTCCTCAACACACAGTTTCTACCTCCTGATGCCATCCGCCCTTGTGTTCCATCAGCAGGGAGGAGAAGGAGCAGTTTCACGCCCAGCTGAAAATCAGGGCTTGTATTCTGAGGGAAGGAGAGCATGGATGTTGGAAGATAATTCACAATCTTTGCCAAAGGAGGGGGTAAAGGTGGAGTGATTCCAAACAGATGCCTTGCCTGAAGCGGTCAACCATTTAAAATAAACTAGAAAATAAACTAGAACCAGGCACAGTGGCTCACACCTGTAATCCCAGCACTTTGGGAGGCCAAGGCAGGAGGGTTGTTTGAGCCCAGGAGTTCGAAACCACTCTGGGCAACATAGCAGGACAGTGTTTCTGCAAAACTTCCCTTTTAAATCAGCTGGGCATAGTGGTGCCCGCCTGTGGTCCTCAGTACAAGGGAGGTTGAGGTGGGAGAATTGGTTGAGCCCAGGGGATTGAGGCTGCAGTGAGCTATGATCACGTCACTGAGCTCCAGGCTGAGCAATAGAGCGAGACCTTGTCTAAAAAAAAAAGTAAATAAATAAATAAAGGCCAGGTGCCGTGTTTCACGCCTGTAACCCCAGTACTTTGGGAGGTTGAGGAGGGTGGATTGCTTGAGGTCAGGAGTTCAAGACCAGCCCAGCCAACATGGTGAAACCCTGTCTCTACTAAAAATACAAAAATTAGCTGGGCGTGGTGGTGCATGCCTGTAATCCCAGCTACTCAGGAGGCTGAGGCAGAAGAATCGCTTGAACCCAGGAGGCGGAGGTTGCAGTGAGCTGAGAGCGTGCCACTGCACTCCAGCCTGGGTGACAGAGAGAGACTCTGTCTCAAAAATTGAATAAATAAATACTAGAAGATGTACTTAATACAAATGGAAAATCATTTTTCTGTTGACAAGGCCGTAGGTATAAGGGGAAAGTTGAAGAATCAGGAATCAGAAATGCTGAGTTCTAGTTCCCCATTTGTTATTTACTAAGCAAGGGACCTGAAGCAAATCAGTTCACTTTCTGCATCTCAATTTCCTCATCTGTAAAATGAGCAAGTTAGTCTGTCTCTTTAAATGTTTTCCTTTATGTGTTTGCCAAAAAAATTATTTTCTCTATGTTAATACCAAGATTCACACAGGCCGTAAAATAACAAGATTATAGTCAGTTTAAGGTGAAAAACCTTGATTTGCCTTGTTAATATCATCAATTTAAATGATATAGATTTAGATTTTTTTTTTTTTTTGGTTCTTTGCTGCTCTGAAAGGCCCTCAAAAAGTCCAGAAACATTCCAATTACAATATTTTGGGAATGTGTACACACCCAAAAGAAAAAAACGTATGTATGTGTTCTCAAAATATTTCTAGTGGAAAATTTTGCAAATTATACTGAATTTTTCAGAATGAAGTAAAAAAGTAGACACTACATTGATAGCTTAACAAGCAGTCTTTCTTTTTTTTTCTTTTGTTTTGTTTTGTTTTAAGAGAAGTCTCACTCTTGTCCCCGTGGTTTGAGTGCAATGGCTCAATCTCGGCTCACTGCAACCTCCCCCTCCCGGGTTCAAACAATTCACCTGCTTCTGCCTCCCAAGTAGCTAGGATTAAGTCGCCTGCCACGCTCGGCTAATTTTGTATTTTTTAGTA
>NW_016810101.1:0-3917 GCF_001698545.2 Rhinopithecus bieti
CTTTATTTATCTCATGTAGATAAAGCTTTCTTTACACTACGCAGTTTGGAAACTCTGTTGTGGATGGATCCATGAAGGGATATTTAGGATCACATTCAGGCCTATGGTGAAAAAGAAAATATCTTCAGATAAAACTGGAAAGAAGGTTTCTGTGAATCTCTTTTTGCTATGTTTATTCATCTCACGTAGATAAAACTTTCTTTACACTGCACAGCTTGGAAACTCTGTCATGGACGGATCTGCGAAAGGACATTCGGGAGTGCTTTGAGGCTTATGGTGAAAACGGAAATATCTTCTGTTAGAAACTGGAGAGGCACTTTCAGAGGAGCTGCTTTGAGACGTGTGCATTCCAATCGCTGAGTTTTACCTTTCTTTTAATAGAGAATTGGGGAATCCTTCTGGAGAAAAAGCTACCAAGGGACATCTGGGAGTATATGGACGGCTATGGTGAAAAAGGAAATATCCTCAGACAAAAACTGGAAAGAAGCTTTCTGTGAAACTGCTTTGTGATAGATATGTGTATTCATCTAACATAGATAAAACTTTCTTTATATTATGCAGTTTGGAATCTCCGTCATGGACGGATCCACGATTGGACACTTGGGAGCACATTCAGGACTATGGTGAAAAAGGAAATATCGTCAGATAAAAACTGGAGAGAAGCTTTCTGAGAAACTTCTTTGCGATGTATGCATTCCACTCAGGGAGTTATACCTCTTTTCTCATAAGGCAGTGTTTGAACACTGGTCCTGTAAAACTGAAAAAGTGATATTTCGGAGCACATTGAAGACTATGGCAAAAAGTGAAATATCCTCAGATAAAACCCAGAAAGAAGCACTCCAGGAAACTGCTCTCGGATATGTGCATTCATTTCACAGAGTTAAAGCTTATTCTACGTTGCCCAGGTTGGAAACTCTGTCTTTGAGGAATCTGGGAACGGATATTAAGTGACGCCTGGAGGCCTGTGTTGAGCAAGGAAATGTCTTCCAATGAAAACTAGAGAGAAGCTTTCTGAGCAACTGCTTTGTGATGTGTGTATTCATCTAATAGAGTTAAACGATTCTTTGGATTGAGCAGTTTGAAATCACGTCTTCTGTGGAATCGGAGGAGGGACATTTGGGAACGATATTTAGAATATGGAGAAAGAAATATCCTCAGATAAAAACCAGAAGGAAGCTTTCTCTGAAACAGCTATGTGTCGTGTGAATTTCTCTCACTCAGTTAAGCTTTTCTTTCATTGAGAAGTTTTCCAACACTGTTTATGTTTAGCGTATGAAGAAATATTTGGGAGCGCTATGAGGCTTATGGTGAAAAAGGAAGTATGTTCAGATAGAAACTCAGAGAACTTTCCGAGAAGCTGCTTTGTGACGTGTGCATTCCACTCACAGTGTTATACCTTTCTTTTCATACAGCATCAGGGGAATCCTTTCTGTGAAACTGTTTTGTGATATGTGTATTCATCTCATATAGATAGAGCTTTCTCTACATTACACAGCTTGGAAACTCTGTCATGGATATATCTGCGAAGGGATATTCAGAAGCACATTCAGGACTACGGTGAAAAGGAAATATCTTCACATAAAACTGGAATGAAGGTTTCTGTGAATGTGCTTTTGCTATGTTTATTCATCTCACATAGGTAAAACTTTCCTTATATTACGCAGTTTGGAAACTCTGTCATTGACGGATCCACGAAGGGACATTTGGGAGCACAAATAGGCCTATGGTGTAAAAGGAAATATCTTCAGATAATAACTGAAAAGAAGATTTCTGAGAAACTGCTTTGTGATGTGTGCATTCCACTCAGGGAGTTATACCTCTTTTCTCATAAGGCAGTGTTTGAACACTGTTCCTGTAAAACCAAAACGTGATATTTCCGTGTGCCTTGAGGACTATGGTGAAAAGTGAAATATCCTCAAATAAAACCCTGAAAGAACTGTTCCAAGAAACTGCTGTCTGATATGTGCATTCATTTCACAGAGTTAAAGCTTAATCTACATTGCCAAGTTTGGAAGCTCTGTCTTTGAGGAATCTGCGTAGGGATAATAAGTCGCACCCAGAGGCCTCTGGTGAGCAAGGAAATGTCTTCCGATGAAAACTGGAGATAAGCTTTCTGAGCAACTGCTTTGTAATGTGTGTATTGATCGCATAGAGTTAAACCATTCTTTGGATTGAGCAGTTTGAAATCACTGTTTCTGTGGAATCTGTGGAAGGACATTTGGAACGCTATTTAGAATATGGAGAAAGAAATATCCTCAGATAAAAGCAGAAGGAAGCTTTCTGTGAAACTACTATGTGTCGTGTGAATTCCTCTCACTCAGTTAAGCTTTTCTTTTGGATGAGCAGTTTTCTAACACTGTTTATGTTTAGCATGGGAAGGTATATTCGAGAGTGCTTTGAGACTTACGGTGAAAAGGAAATATGATCAGATAGAAACTGGAGAGAAGCTTTCTGAGGAACTGCTTTGAGACTTGTGCATTCCACTCACAGTATTTTACTTCTCTTCTCATATAGTATCAGGTAAGGCCTTTTGGAGAAAAGATACAAGGGGATATTCGGGAGCTTATTGACGCCTAAGGTGAAAAGGAAAATAGCCTCAGGTAAAACTGAAAAGAAGGTTTCTGTGAAACTGCTCTGTGATATGTGTATTCGTCTCACATAGATAAAGCTTTCTTTACATTACGCAGCTTGGAAACTCTGTCTTGTACAGATCCGCGAAGGGACATTCGGTAGCACATTCAGGACTATGGTGAAAAGGAAACATCTTCAGATAAAAATTGAAAATAAGCTTTCTGTGTATCTGCTTTTTGCTATGTTTATTCATCTCATGTAGATAAAGTTTTGTTTACATTACACAACTTGGAAACTCTGTCATGGACGAATCCAAGAGGGGACATTCAGGAGCACTTTCAGGACTATGGTGAAAAGGAAATATCTTCAGATAAAACTGGAAAGAAGCTTTCAGAGAAACTGCATTGTGATGTGTGTATTCCACTCAGGCAGTGTTACCTCTTTTCTCATATCCACTTTTAGAACACTGTTCCTGTAAAACCGAAAAGGTGATATTTCTGAGTGCATTGAAAACTATGGTGAAAATTGAAAATCCTCAAATAAAATCCAGAACGAAGCGTTCCAAGAAACTGCTCTGTGATATGTACATTCGCTTCACAGAGTTAAAGCTTACTCTACATTGTCCAGTTTGGAAACTCTGTCTTTGAGGAATCTGCAAAGGGATATTAAGTGGCGCCCGGAGGCCTGTGGTGAGCAAGGAAATGCCTTCCAATGAAAACTGGAGAGAAGATTTCTGAGCAACTGCTTTGTGATGTTTGTATTCATCTCGTAGAGTTAAACCATTCTTTGGATTGAGCAGTTTGAAATCACTGTTTCTGTGGAATCTGAGGAAGGACATTTGGGAATGCTCTTTAGAATATGGAGAAAGAAATATCCTCAGATAAAAACCAGAAGGAAGCTTTCTGTGAAACTGCTATGTGTCGTGTGAATTCCTCTCGCTCAGTTAAGCTTCTCTTTCCTTGAGCAGTTTTCTAACACTGTTTATATTTAACGTGCGATGGAATATTCGGGAGCACTTTGAGGCTTACAGTGAAAAAGGAAATATGTTCAGATAGAAACTGGAGAGAAACTTTCCAAGGATTTGGTTTGCAACGTGTGGATTCCACTCACAGTGTTATACCTCTCTCCTCCTACAGCATCGGGAAAACCCTTTCTGTGAAATTGTTCTGTGATATGTGTATTCATCTCACATAGATAAAGCTTTCTTTGCATTATGCAGCTTGGAAACTCTGTCTTGGTCAGATCCCCGAAGGGGTATTCTGGAGTACATTCAGGCCTATGGTGAAAAAGGAAATATCTTCAGATAAAAATTGGAAAGAAGCTTTCTGTGAATCTGACTTTTGCTA
>NW_016810101.1:5564-10820 GCF_001698545.2 Rhinopithecus bieti
GTGAAAAGGGAAATATTTTCAGATAAAAATTGGAAAGAAGCTTTCTGTGAATCTGCTTTTTGTATATTTATTCATCTTTCATAGATAAAGCTTTCTTTACATTACACAGCTTCGAAACTCCGTCATGGACGGATCCATGAAGTGATATTCGGGATCACATTCAGGCCTACTGTGAAAATGGAAATATCTTCAGATAAAAACTGGAGAGAAGCTTTCTGCGAAACTGCTTTGTGATATGTGCATTCCACTCAGGGATTTATACCTCTTTTCTCACAAGGCAGTGTTTGAACATTGTTCCTGTGAAACCGAAAAAGCGATATTTAAGAGTGCATTGAAGACTATGGCGAAAAGTGAAATATCCTCAAATAAAACCCAGAAAGAAGCATTCCAAGAAACTGTTCTCTGACGTGTGTGTTCATTTCACAACATTAAAGCTTTCTCTACATTGTCCAGTTAGGAAACTCAGTCTTTGAGGAATCTGTGAAAGGATATTAAACGACGCCCGGAGGCCTGTGGTGAGCAAGAAAGTGTCTTCCGTTGAAAACTGGAGAGAAGCTTTCTGAGCAAGTGCTTTGTGATGTCTGTATTCATCTCATAGCATTAAATCATTCTTTGGATTGAGTAGTTTGAAATCACATTTTCTGTGGAAAATGAGAAACGACATTTGGGAACGCTCTTCAGAATATGCTGTAAAAGAAATTCTCAGAAAAAAATTGGAAAGAAGCTTTCTGTGAAACTACTCTGTGCTATGTGTACTCACCTCAAATAAACAAAGCTTTCTTTACATTATGCAGCTTGGAAACTATCATGGACGGATCCACGAAGGTACATTCAGGAGCACATTGAGGACTATGGTGAAAAAGGAAATATCTTCAGATATAAAGTGGAAAGAAGTTTCTGTGAATCTGCTTTGTGCTATGTTTATTCATCTCACATTGATAAAGCTTTCTTTACATTACACAGTGTGGAAACACCTTCATGGACGGATCCGTGAAGGGATATTCAGGATCACATTCACGCCTATGGTGAAAAAGAAAATATCTTCACATAAATACTGGAGAGAAGCTTTCGGAGAATCTGCTTTATGATGTGTGCATTCCACTCAGGAAATTATACCTCTTTTCTCATAAGGTACTGTTTGAACAGTGTTTCTGTAAAACCGAAAATGTGATATTTCAGAGCGCATGAAAGACTATGGCGAAAAGTGAAATATCCTCAAATAAAACCCAGAAAGAAGCGTTCCAAGAAACTGCTCTCATATCACAGAGTTAAGCTTACTCTACATTGCCCAGTTTGGGAACTCTGTCTATGAGGAATCTGTGAAGGGATATTAAGTGGCGCCTGGAGGCCTCTGATGCGCAATGAAATGTCTCCCATTGAAAACTGGAGAGAAGTTGTCTGAGGAACTGCTTTGTGATGTGTGTGTTCATCTTCTAGAGTTAAACCATTGTTTGGATTGATCAGTTTAAAATCACTGTTTCTGTGGAATCTGAGGAAGGACATTTGGGAATGCTATTTAGAATATGGAGAAAGAAATATCCTCAGACAAAACAAGAAGGACGCTTTCTGTGAAACTGCTCTGCATCGTGTGAATTCCTCTCACTCAGTTAAGCTTCCCTTTTCATTGAGCAGTTTTCTAACCCTGTTTATGTTTAGGGTACGAAGGGATAATCGGGAGTGCTTTGAGGCTTACGGTGAAAAAGGAAATATCTTCAGATAGAAACCGGAGAGAAGCTTTCTGAGGAACTGCTTCATGACGTGTGCATTTCACTCACAGTATACCTCTCTTCTCAAACAGCATCGGGGGGTGAAAAGGTACCAAGGGATATTAGGGGGCATATTGACACCTATGGTAAAAAAGGAAATATCTTCAGATAAACACTGTAAAGACGCTTTCTGTGAATCAACTTTTTGCTATGTTTATTCATCTCACATAGATAAAGCTTTCTTTATATTACGCATCTTGGAAACTCTGTCATGGATGGATCTGTCAAGGGACATTCGGGAGCACATTTAGGACTATCTTGAAAAAGGAAATATCTTCAGATAAAAACTGTAAAGAAACATTCTGTGAATCTGCTTTTTGCTATGTTTGTTCATCTCTCATAG
Source organism: Rhinopithecus bieti (assembly GCF_001698545.2). NCBI lineage: Eukaryota > Metazoa > Chordata > Mammalia > Primates > Cercopithecidae > Rhinopithecus > Rhinopithecus bieti. The sequence goes on from NW_016810101.1 coordinate 7,674, forward strand.
GTAAAGCTTCCTTTACATTATACAGCATGCAAACTCCGTCATGGATGGATCTGCGAAGGGATATTCGGGATCACAATCAGGCCTATTGTGAAAATGGAAATATCTTCAGATAAAAACTGGAGAGAAGCTTTCTGAGAAACTGCTTTGTGATGTGTGCATTCCACTCAGGGTGTTATACCTGTTTTCTCATAAGGCAGTGTTTGAACATTGTTCCTGCGAAACTGAAAGAGTGACATTTAAGAGCACATTGAAGACTATGGTGAAAGTGAAATATCCTCAAATAAAACCCAGAAAGAGGCATTCCAAGAAAGTGCTCTCTGATATGTGTGTTCATTTCACAACATTAAAGTTTCCTCTACGTTGTCCAGTTTGGAAACTCTGTCTTTGAGGAATCTGTGAAGGGATATTAAGTGGTGCCCGGATGCCTGTGGTGAGCAAGAAAATGTCTTCCGTTGAAAACTGGAGAGAAGTTTTCTGTGCAAGTGCTTTGTGATGTGTGTATTCATCTCATAGAGGTAAATCATTGTTTGGATTGAGCAGTTTGAAATCATTGTTTCTGTAGAACCTGAGAAAGGACATTTGGGAATGCTCTTCAGATTATGCTGTAAAAGAAATCCTCAGAAAAAAACTGGAGAGAAGCCTTCTGTGAAACTACTCTGTGCTATGTGTACTCATCTCAAATAGACAAAGCTTTCTTTACATTATGCAGCTTGGAAACTCTGTCATGGACGGATCCGTGAAGGGACATTCGAGAGCACATTGAGGAGTATGGTGAAAAAGGAATTATCTTCGGACGAATATGGTGAAAAGGAAATATCTTCATTCAAAACCGGAAAGAAGCTTTCTGTGAAACTGCTCTGTGATATATGTATTCATGTCACTTAGATAAAGCTTTCTTTACATGAGGCAGCTTGGAAACTCTGTCAAGGACGGATCCGTGAAGGGACATTCGGGAGCCCATTCAGGCCTATGGTGAAAAAGGAAATATCTTCAGATAAAAACTGGAGAGAAACTTTCAGAGAAACTGCTTTGTGATGTGTGCATTCCACTCAGGGAGTTACAACTCTTTTCTGAGACGGCAGTGTTTGAACACTGTTCCTGTAAAACCAAAAAAGTGATATTTCGGAGTGCATTGACGAGAAGTGAAATATCCTCAAATAAAACCCAATAAGAAGCATTCCAAGAAACTGCTCTCTGATATGTGCATTCATTTCATAGAGACAAAGCTTACTCTACTTTGCCCAGTTTGGATACTCTGTCTTTGAAGAATCTGTGAAGGGATATTTACTGGCGTCTGGAGGCCTGTGGTGAGCAAGAAAATGTCTTCCGGGGAAAACTGGAGAGAAGCTTTCTGAGCAACTGCTTTTTGATGTGTGTATTCATCTCATAGAGTATTCATCTCATAGAGTGAAATCATTCTTTGGATTGAGAAGTTTGAAGTCACCTCTTTCTGTGGAATCTGATTAAGGATATTTGGGAATGCTTTTTAGAATATGGAGAAAGAAATATCCTCAGATTAAAACCAGAACGAAGCTTTCAGCGAAACTGCTAAGTGTCGTGGGAATTCCTCTCATTCCGTTAAGCTTCTCTTTTCATTTAGCAGTTTTCTTACACTGTTTATGTTTAGCGTGTGAAGGGATATTCGTTAGCGCGTTGAGGCTTATGGTGAAAAAGGAAATATGTTCAGATAGAAACTGGAGAGAATCTTTCCGAGGAACTGCTTTGTGATGTGTGCATTTCCCTCACAGGGTTACACCTCTATTCTCATACAGTATCGGGGAAACCCTTTTGGAGAAAAGTTACCAAGGGATATTTGGGGGAATATTGACGCCCATGGTGGAAAGGGAAATAGCCTGAGACAAAAACTGTAACGAAGCTTTCTGTGAAACTGCTCTGTGTTATGTGTATTCATCTCACATAGGTAAAGCTTTCTGCACATTACACAACTTGGAAACTCCGTCATTGACGGGTACGTGAAGGGATGTTCAGGAACGCATTCAGGAATATGTTGAAAAAGGAAATATCTTCAGATAAAAACTAGAAAGAAGCTTTCTGTGAATCTGCTTTTCACTATGTTTATGCATTACACATAGATAAAGCTTTCTTTACACTACACAGCTGGTAAAATCCGTCATGGGCGGATCCACGAAGGGACATTCGGGAAGGCATTCAGGACCATGGTGAAAAAGAAAATATCTTCAAATAAAAACTGTAAAGAAGCTTTCGGAGAAACTGTTTTGTGATGTGTGCATTCCACTCAGGGTGTTATACCTCTTTTCTAATTAGGCAGTGTTTCAACACTGTTCCTGTAAAACCGAAAAAGTGATATTTCGGAGAGCATTGAAGACAATGGTGAAAAGTGAAATATCCTTAAATAAAACCCAGAAAGAAGCATTCCAAGAAACTACTATCTGATAAGTGCATTCATTTCAGAGAGTTAACGTTTACTCTACATTCCCTGGTTTGGAAACTCTGTCTTTGAGGAATCTGCGAAGAGATATTAAGTGGTGCCCGGATGCCTGTGGTGAGCAAGGAAATGTCTTCCATTGAAAACTGGAGAGAAGCTTCCTGAGCAACTGCTTTGTGACGTGTTTATTCATCTCATAGAGTTAAATCATTCTTTGTATTGAGCAGTTTGAAATCACTGTTTCCGTGGAACCTGAGAAAGGACATTTGGGAACGCTCTTTAGAATATACTGAAAAGATATAGCCTCAGATAAAACCTGAAGGAAGCTTTCTGTGAAACTGCTCTGTGTTGTGTGAATTCCCCTTGCTCAGTTAGGCTTCTCTTTTCATTGAGCAGTTTTCTAGCACTGTTTATGTGTAGTCTGCAAAGGGATATTCGGGAGCACTTTAAGGTTTATGGTGAAAATGGAAATATCTTCACATAGAAATTGGAGACAATCTTTCCGAGGAGCTACCTTGTGACATGTACATTCCACTCACAAAGTTATACGTTTCCTCTCACAGGGGATTGGGGAATCACTTTTGGAGAAAAAGCTACCAAGGGACATTCGGGACTATATGGACCGCTGTGGTGAAAAGGAAATATCCTCAGACAAAACTGGAAAGAAGCTTTCTGTGAAACTGCTTTGTGATAGATATATTTATTCATCTCACATAGATAATACTTTCTTTATATTACAC
>NW_016810102.1:0-3610 GCF_001698545.2 Rhinopithecus bieti
AGTTATTGTAGTAACTATTGATGGGATTGTTTTTTAATTTCATTTTGAGATAATTTTTAATGTGTAAAGATGATACTATTTAATGTTGATTTTAAATTCTGCAAGTTTAGCAAATTTGTTTATTAGTTCTGGTGGTTCTTAGTGAAGTGTTAGTCTTTTCTATACTTTAGATTATGTTATGTGCAAAGAGGGATAGTTTAACTTTTTGTTTTTTTCAAAAAAAAACCAGTTTTTTCAATCTGGATTCCTTTTATTTTATTCTCTAATTTCTCTGTCTTGAATATTTAGTACTACATTCAGCAAATCTGAAGGAAGTGGGCATCCTGGTCTTGTTCTAGCTCTTAGAATAAAAACTTACAACCCTTTCCTGTTTAGTATGTTGTTAGCTTTGCATTTTTTGTTATGCATGGCATTTATTGGCTTGAGATGCATTTGTCCTGTACCTATTTTTTTTCAGAGATTTATAATGAGGAAATGTTGAATTTTTTGAAACGTTTATTCTGTATTTATTTAAATGTTAGAGTTGTGAAATCACAACTAATCCCATATAAATACAGAACATCCTCAGATACTACTATAAATATCTCTATGCATGCAAACTAGAAAATTAAAGAAAAAAGATAAACTGTATACACACAATCTCCCAAGACTGAACCAGGAAGAAAGAGAAGTCTTGAACAGAGAAAAAATTTATGATAAAATTAAATTTATAATTTTAAAAAACCCTACATAGTATAAAAAGCCCTGGATCAGATAAATTCACAGCCAAATTCTACCACATATACAAAGTTGAGCTTGTACTAATCCTTCCTAAGTCGTTATATGAAATCAGTATTATCTGGATACCAAAATTTAGTTAAGGCGCCAAAAAAAATCTATAGTTCAATATACCTGATGAACATTGAAACAAAAATCTTTCATGAAATACTAGCAAGCTGAGTTCACAAACAAATCAAAAAGTTATTTTGCCATAATCATGTGAGTTTTATTTCATGAATGCAAGGGTGTTTATCATATGCAAGTCAATAAGTGTGACTCACCATATAAAGATAATTAAAAGGATTAAATCATATAATGATTACAATAGATGTGGAAAAATTATTAAGAGAAATTTAATGTTCATTCATAAAAATATTCTCAACATACAAGGCATTGAAAAAACATACCTCGCAATAATAAGAGTCATCTATGACAAATCCTCAGCCAACCTTATACTGAACAGGCAAAAGCTTGATGCATTCTTACAAATAAAAATAACTATGTCCACTCTAAATATTCCCATTTAACATAGTTCTGGAAGTCCTAGCCAGAGCAATCCAACAAGATAAAGAAAAAAGAAAAAGGCATCCAAATAAGAAAAGAGGAAGTCAAATTATCTTCACTGGTGATATAATTCTCTACTTGAAAAACGTTAAAGATTTCTCCCAAAGACTCCCAAGCCTGAAAAATGACTTCAGAAAAGTGTCAGGATACAAAATCAATGTACACAAATGAGTGGCATTTCTGTACACCCTGAATAACATTCAACACTTGAATAACATTTAAGCGGAGAACAAAATCAAGAACACAGCTCTATTTAAAATAACCACAAATAAAAATAATATACCTAGGAATGGATTGGATCAATGAAGTACAATATCTGTAGAAGGAGAACTACAAAACACTGCTGAAAGATATCAGGGACAACACATAAAAATGGAAAACATTCCATGCTCATAGATTTGAAGAATCATTATAATAAAAATGTCCGTGATGCCTAAAGCAACGTGTAAATTAAATGCTCTTTCTGTCAAACTATCGATGCAGTTTTTTGTAGAATTAATAAATGGTTTTAAATTCATATTGAAGAATAAAAGAGCCCAAATAGCCCAGGCATCTTTAAACAAAATGAATAAACCTGGAAGCCTCACATTACCTGACTTCAAACTGTACTACAAGCTACAGTAACCAATGGTTACTGTACATGGTTCCGCTACACAAATAAACATGTAGACCTTTGGAACAGAAGAGAGAGACTTGAAATAAAGTTACACTCCTACAACCAACTTATTTTTGAAAAGTCAACAGAAATAAAGGGGAAATAACTTTCCATCTAATAAATGGTACTGATAAATAGTGGACTATATAGTTAGTCATCTGCAGAAGAAAAAAACTGAACCCCTACCTCTCACCATGTAAAAAATGTAACACAAGATAGATTAAAAACGGAATGCGAAGCTTCAAGCTATGAAAATCCTAGATGAACACCTAGAAAGTACTCTTGTAGACACTGGCCTCTGAAAAGAATTTGAGACTAACACCTTAAAAGTAAATGCAACAAAAATAAAAACTGACACCTAATTAAACTAGACCTCCTGCACAGCAAAAGAAATTTGACAAAGTAAATAGACAACCTACAGCATGGAAAAAAATATTTGCAAACTGCATACAACAAAAAATTAATATATTAAATCTTTAAGAAATGTAATAGGATAAAAGCACAGAATATATCAATAGATACTTCTCAAAGGAAGACATAGAAGCTGCCAAGAAACATGCAAAAAATTGCCCAGTATCCCAAGCTATTAAAGAGATTAAATCAAAATGACAATGTGATACCATCTCACACCAGTTACAATGTTATTAAACAGTAAAAAAATAACGTGGAGAAGAGGGAATGTTTACACACTCGTTAGAATGCAAATTAATTCAGCCTTTTGTTGATTAATTCAGACTTTTGTTGAAGGCTCTACTTCAATAAAAGATGCCATGAATTTCAAGTTATTATGCTGACACATGTATTGTCTCTAGAAGCGTTCTGGTTTGTTTGCAATCAAGGTGCAGCATTTCTGGCTTCCCTTGTGCTGCTTTGTTTGTGTGAAATAGGAAGGCAGGAAATAAAACCAAGCAAACCATGACATTTCTATTTTCTACAGCCACAATATCTGATTCTAGTGTTATGTCGACTAGAAATAATGTATTTCAAAACTGAGAAAAAGACATTGACACTTTATCTTTTAATTGTTTTATAGATTATAAAATTTATAGTTTCTGAATTATATGTTAAACAACCTGAACATGCAGATACCTAAAAGTTTTACCTAGATAACATTATTAATATTTTAATAGGTTATGATTGTGAGTCACAGTTGCACCATTGAGTTTACTGGAAAGCAGTTATTTGTCTTCTAAGAGTGTATAGAGAATAGGCTTTCATAATCCTAAACAAAGAGGTCTTTTAAAATTAGCACTCTATTTAGATTTGACTAAAATTCATAGGTTTATAGTAACAGAAATTTTAATATATTTTCTAATAGAAAAAAGTCAATAGAAATAAGTTATTCAGGTCCAATTTGAAGATGGCCGAATAAGAACAGCTCCAGTCTCCAACACCCAGCACGAGCGACACAGAAGACCGGCGATTTCTGCATTTTCAACTGAGGTACTGGGGTCATCTCACTAGGGAGTGCCGGACAATCGATGCTGGTCAGCTGCTGCAGCCTGACCAGCGAGAGCTGAAGCAGGGCGAGGCATCGCCTCACCTGGGAAGTGCAAGGGGGAAAGGAATCCCTGTTCCTAGCCAGGGGAACTGAGACCCACAACACCAGGAAAATCAGGTAACTCCCACCCC
>NW_016810102.1:5653-32733 GCF_001698545.2 Rhinopithecus bieti
ATTAAATATATTTCAAAAGTAAATTTAGTGAGTTTTTAAAGTAATGAGAGACTTATTATTGGTAGAACCTATTTGCCAAATTATTTGTGTTAGGCTTAGTAATAAGCGCTTTGAACCAAAATCAAGTTCTACATACTATCTCAGGGTAAAAGAAAGTGGTTTTATCTTATTTATTTTACCAAATAAAATATTTTTATTTTAAAACTGTTATTTTAGATTTAGAGGGTGTACACCTAGCCTTTCTAGATTTCCTTAGTAATTGGTAAATTTCTCTTTTTATTTTGTCATTATAACTTTTTCTGCACTCTCAGGCTGGAGTGCAATGGCGCAAACATTGCTCATTGCAGCCTGGAACTCCTGGGCTTAACATATTCTCCCTCCTCAGCCTCCTGAATAGCTGAGACCACAGGCAGAAACCTGTGTGCCCAGCCCATTATTATTACTTTTAATGTCTGCTAGTTCCTGCGGTGCACAGAGATTCAAAGGTCACATTCTTCCAGGGTTTGGGAATATTATGAGCACTGGGAATTAAATAGGTAGGTCCCACAGGGAAGGCAGTGCCCAGGAGAATAGAATCTAGGTTGGGTGTGACCACTCTCCTTTTCGGCTTGGCTGTTTCTTGTTGTTTGAAGAGACAGAGTAATAATACTGGGAGGCAAAAAAGTACCTTGGGCTTGGGGTCAGAGGGTCTGATTTGAGGTCTGGAGTGCATCTCTTAAAGGCTATGTGAAGTTGGCACTGTCTCCAACCTCTGTCCTGCCTTTGCAAAATGAGAAAAATAAGGCTGGATGAACTCAGGGTTCCCTTTCAGTCTCTTTTTTTTTTTTTTAATTTTTTATTTCCACCAATTTTGTGGAATAGGTGGCATTTGGTTACATGAGTAAATTCTTTTTTTTTTTTTTTTTTTGAAGGCAGAGTCTCGTTCTGTCGCCCAGGCTGGAGTGCAGTGGCTGGATCTCAGCTCACTGCAAGCTCCACCTCCCGGGTTCACGCCATTCTCCTGCCTCAGCCTCCTGAGTAGCTGGGACTATAGGCACCCACCACCCCGCCCAGCTAGTTTTTTGTATTTTTTTGATAGAGACGGAGTTAGCCAGGATGGTCTCAATCTCCTGACCTCGTGATCCACCCGTCTCAGCCTCCCAAAGTGCTGGGATTACAGGCTTGAGCCACCACGCCCGGCCTACATGGGTAAATTCTTTAGTGGTGATTTCTGAGGTTTTGGTGTACCCATCACCTGAGTAGTATACACTGAACCCAATTTGTAGTCTTTTACCTGATGCGTTTACATCCTTATAGCTTAGCTCCCACTTATGAGTGAGAACATATGATGTTTGGTTTTCCATTTCTGAGTAGTATTCGAATATTCAGTTTCTTTATCCAGTTTATCCACTTGCTGATTGATGGGCATTTGAGTTGTTTCCACATTTTTGCAGTTCCAAATTATGCTGCTATAAACATATAGCAGCATGTGCAAGTATTTTTTTTTTTTAATAATAACTTCTTTTCCTCTGGGTAGACACCCAATAGTAGGATTACTGGATCAAATGGTAGTTCTCCCTTTAGTTCTTTAAGAAATCTCCACACTGTTTTCCATAGTGACTGTACTAGTTTACATTCCCACTAGCAGTGTAGAAGTGTTTCCTTTTCACTCCATCCACACCAACGTTTATTATTATTATTTTTTTTATTATGGCCCTTCTTACAGGAGCAAGGTGGTATCACATTATGGTTTTGATTTGCATTTCCCTGACTGTTAGGGATGTTGAGCATTTTTTCATGTTTCCTGGCCATTTTTATATCTTCTTTTGAGAATTGTCTATTTATGTCCTTAGCCCACTTTTTGATGAGATTTTTTTTTTCTGGCTGATTTGTTTCAGTTTGTTGTAGATTCTGGACATTAGTCCTGTGTCAGATATATAAATTGTGAAGATTTTCTCCCATTCCGTGGGTTTTTTTTTACTTTGCTCACTGTTCCTTTTGCCATGCAAAAGCTCTTTAGTTTAATTAAGTCCCAGCTATTTATCTTTGTTTTCATTGCATTTGCTTTGGAGTTCTTGGTCTTGAAATCCTTGACTAAGCCAATGCCTAGAAGGGTGTTCTGATGTTATCTTCTAGAATTTTTATAGTTTCAGGTCTTAAATTTAAGTCCTTGATCCATCTTGAGTTGATTTTTGTATAATGTGAAAGATGAGAATCAAGTTTCATTCTTCTACATGTGGCTTGCCAATTATCCCACCACCATTTGTTGAATAGGGTGTCCTTTTCCCACTTTATGTTTTTGTTTGCTTTGTCAAAGATCAGTTGGGTGTAAGTATTTGTGTTTATTTCTGGGTTCTCCGTTCTGTTCTGTTGTTCTAGGTCTCTATTTTTATACCAGTACCATGCTGTTTTGTTGAGTGTGGCCTTAATGTATAGTTTGAAGTTGGGTAATATGATGCCTTTTGATTTGTTTCTTTTGCTTAGTCTTGCTTTGGCTATGCAAGCTCTTTTTTTGTTCCATGTGAATTTTAGGATTTTTTTTTTTTTTTTTTGTAGTTCTGTGAAGAATAGTGTCAGTACTCTGATGGGAATTGCATTGAATTTGTAGATTGCTTTTGGCAGTATGGTCATTTTTAGAATATTGATTCTACCCATCCATGAGCATGGGATGTGTTTTTATTTCTGTCATCTATGATTTATTTCAGCAGTGTTTTGTAGTTTTTCTTGTAGAGGTCTTTCACTTCCTTGGTCAGGTATATTCCTAAGTATTTTATTTTTTGTGCAGCTACTGTAGAAGGGGTTGAGTTCTTAATTTGATTCTCAGCTTGGATACTTTTGGTATATAGCAGAGCTACTAATATGTGCACATTGATTTTATATTCTGAAACTTTGCTAATTTGTTTATTGGTTCTAGGAGATTTTTGAAGGAGACTTTAGTGTTTTCTGGGTATACAATTATATCATAAGGAAACAATTAGTTTCAGCTCCTCTTTACTGATTTGAATGTCCTTTATTTCTTTCTCTTGTCTGATTGCTGTGGTTAGGATGCCCAGTACTATGTTGAATAGAAGTGGTGAGAGTGAGCATTTTTGTCTTGTTCCAGTTCTCAGAGGAAATGCTTTCAACTTTTCCCCATTGAGTATTATGTTGGCAGTAGGTTTGTCATAGATGGCTTTTATTATATTAAGGTATGTCCTTGGTATGCCAATTTTGCTGATGGTTTTAATCATAAAGGGATGCTGGATTTTGTCAAATGCTTTTTCTCCATCTATTGAAATAATTATGTAATTTTTTTGAAAAATTCTGTTTATGTGGTGTATCACATTTATTGACTTGGGTATGTTAAACTATCCCTGAATCATTGGCTATAAAACCCACTTGATTATGGTGGATTATCTTTTTAATATGTTGTTGGATTCAGTTAGCTAGTATTTTGTTAAGGATTTTTGTGTCTATAGGCTGGGCCCTGTGGTTCATTCCTGTAATCTCAGCACTTAGGGGGACTGCAGTGGGACAATCACTTGAGGTCAGGAGCTCAAGACCAGCATGGCCTACATGGCAAAACCGTGTGTCTATTAAAAATATATGCATATTCTGCAGTTGTTGGGTAGAATGTTCTGTAAATATCTGTTAAGTCCATTTGTTCTAGGGTATAGCTAAAGTCCATTGTTTCTTTGTTGACTTTCTGTCTTGTTGACCTGTCTAGTGCTGTCAGTGGAGTATTGAAGTTTTCCACTATTATTGTGTTACTGTCTGCCTTATTTTTTATGTCCAGTTGTCATTGTTTTAGAAATTTGAGAGCTCCAGTGTTGGGTGCATACATATTTAGGATTGTGGTATTTTCCTGTTGGAAAAAGTCTTGCATCATGATAAAATGTCCCTCTTTTTTTTTTTTTAACTGGTATTTCTTTAAAGTTCCATCTGATACAAGAATAGCTACTCCTGCTTACTTTTGGTGTCCATTTGCATGGAATATCCTTTTCCTCCCCAATACCTTACATTTATATGAGTCCTTGTATGTTAGGTGAGTCTCTTGTAGGCAACAGATAACTGGTTGGTGAAATCTTTTCCATTCTGCAATTCTGTATCTTTTAAGTGGGGCATTTAGGCCATTTACATTTGACGTTAGTATTGAGATGTGAGGTACTATTCCTTTTATTGTGTGATTTGTTGTCTATATACCTTTTTTATTTGTATTTTGGTTTTATAGCTCTTGGGAGATTTATGTTTTAAAGAGGTTCTGTTTTGATGTGTTTCCAGAATTTGTTTCAAAATTTAGAGGTCTTTTTAGCAGTTCTTGTAGTGCTGGCTTGGTAGTGGTGACTGCTCTCAGTATTTGTTTTTCTGAAAAAGACAGTATATTTCCTTCATTTATGAAGCTTAGTTTCACTGGATTCAAAATTTTTGGCTAATTATTGTTTTATTTAAGGAGGTTGAAGATAGGGCCCCAAATCTTTTTAGCTTGTAGGGTTTCTGCTGAGAAATTGGCATTAATCTGATAAGTTTTTCTTTGTAAGTTACCTGGTGCTTTTGCCTCACAGCTGTTAAGATTCTTTCCTTCATCTTGAGTTTAGATAACCTGATGACAATGTGCCTAGGTGATGATCTTTTTTAGATGAATTTCCCAGATGTTCTTTGAGCGTCTTGTATTTGGATGTCTAGGACTTTAGCAAGTCCAGGAAAGTTTTCCTCAATTATTCCTCCAAATATGTTTTATAAACTTTTAGGTATCTCTTCTTTCTCAGGAATACCAATTATTCTTAGGTTTGGTCACTTATGTCCCAAACTCCTTGGAAGTTTTTTTTTTTTTTTTTTTTTTTATTCTTTTTTCTTTGTCATTGATGGATTGGGTTAATCCAAAAACATTGTCTTTGAGCTCAGAAGTTCATTATTCTGCTTGCTTGATTCTATTGCTGAGACTTTGCAGAATATTTTGCATTTCTCTGAGTTCCTTATTTCTTGAAGTTTTGATTGCTTTTTGTTCATGCTATCTATTTGACTGAAGATTTCTTCCCTCACTTTTGTATGTTTTTTGATTTCCTTAAATTGGACTTCATTTTCTCTGGTGCCTCCTTGATTCGTTTAATAACTGAACTTCTGAATTCTTTCTCAGATAAATCAGAGATTTCTTCTTGGTTTGAATCCACTGCTGGTGAGCTAGATAATTTTGGGTGGATATTAGAGAACCTTGTTTTGTCATATTACCAGAATTGTTTTTCTGGTTCCTTCTCATTTGGGTAGGCTATGTCAAAGGGAAGTTCTAGGGCTCAAGGCTGCTGTTCAGATTATTTTGTTCCATGGGGTATTCCCTTGATGTAGTACTCTCCCCCTTTTCCTAGGGATGTGGCTTCCTGAGAGCTGAGCTGTAGTTATTGTTATTTCTCTTCTGGATCTAGCCCCCAAGAAAGTCTACCAGGCTCTGGGCTGGTAGTGGGGGTTGTCTGCAGAGTCCTGTGATGTGAATTGTCTTCAGGTCTCTCAGATGTGGATATTAGCACCTGCTTCAGTGGAGGTGGCAGGTAGTGAAATGGACTTCTTGAGGGTCCTTAGATTTGGTTGTTTAGTGCACTGTTTTTGTGCTGGTTGGCCACCTGCCAGAAGGTGGCGCTTTCAAGGGAGCATCGGCTGTGGTAGTATAGGGAGGATCAGGTGGTGAGTGGGGCCCTAAGACTCCCAAGAGTATAAGCTATCTGTCTTCAGCTACCAGAGTAGGTAGGGAGGGACCATCAGGTTGGGGATGGTTAGGCCTATCTGAGCTTAGACTCTATTTGGGCGGGGCTTGCTGCAGCTGCTGCAGGAAATGGTGGCGTGGTTGCCAGGTCAATGTAGTTAGTTTCCCAGGAGGATTATGGCTGCCTCGGCTGTCATGAAGGTTGTCAGGGATGTGGGGAAAGCCAACAGTTACAGGCCCCACCCAGTTCCCACACAACCTGAAAGACCAGACTCACTCCCACCATGCTCCCCACCAAGAGCACCAAGTTTTCTTTCAGGCAGTGGGTGAGCAGGGCTGAGAACTTTCCCCAGGCTACCAGCCTCCTAGCTGCAAAAGCAAGCAGGCCTTTTGTGCCTCGCTGACTTTGCAGTCTGCACACCTGATTCATGCCCTCCCACAGATTCTGGCCAGGTGAATTCATGTTTGGTTAGAATTGTTACAAAGTTCAGCTGGAAGTTTCCTTCTTCCTGTGGTCTTTTCCCACTTCCCTTGACAGCCTTCTCCAAGGACCCCTTTGAAACAAGTCTTAAAAAGCTTTTCTGAATACCCAGAGAGCCCACAGGGCTTTTTCTGCTTCCTCTACCTCTGTATTTAGCTCATCTCTCTAAATTGACTCAGCTGGAGGTAAGGTCAGGTCCTTATCCCATGATCTAGACTTTCAGGTTCCCAAGTGAAGGTGTGTGTATGAGAGGAGATGATTCCTTTTTCCCACTTTCACATCTTGGGCACTCATAGTATTTGGGCTGTCTCTGAGATCCTGCAGGAGAAATTTGCTTCCTTCAGAAAGTCTGTGGATTCTCTCAGCTTTCCTGGTTTATTCCTGCAGCAGTTCTGAAGCAAAAGCTCGTGATGTGAGTTTCCACACACTGCTGAGTGGGAGCTGCAATCTATTTCTGCCTCCTGTCTGCTATTTTTGTCAAAAAACTGATTTTAAAATTTTTCTTTATTTCTACTAAATTAGAAAATTCAAAGCCAAAATGTTAGATCAGGAATAACAATTGGGTGAGAGGGTTTTGGACATAATGGTTAAGATTGAAACTTAGAATCAGGTGGTTTCTGACTGCATTCCAGTTCTACCATTTATGGGCTGTATGATATGAATACAGTTCCTTGACCTCTCTGTGCTTGACTCTTCATCTCTACAGTGAGGATTATTCTGCCTAAATCCTAGGGTTTTGGTAAAATTAAAGTAATTAGTACAAATAAAGGTGCCCAAAGTTTGCCCAGCACATAGCAAGTGTACAGGAAATTTATTAGCTCTTATTTGTTGATTCTGTTAGATCATGATCAATATTAAGCCTGAAAACAAGGTGGCCACATCAGTGATTTGTAACTCATGTTTATTCTAGTCAGTCCGGGGCTGTAATAGTAGTCAAATGTTTATGATACTATCCTTTTTTTAAAAGTATTAATATTTTTATTGACAAATAAGAGTTGTGTACACTATGAGGTACAATGTGATGTTTGAATATATGTACATAGTATGAAATGATTATGTTGAGTTAAATAACACATCAACTCTCCTATCACTTCTTGTGGTGAGACACTTGAAATTTACTCTTAGTTATTTAAAAATATACAGTACATTATTGTTTACTGTAGTCACCCTGCTTCGCAATAGATATCAAAATGTATTTACCCTGTCTATTTGAAACTTTTCATTCTTTGATCAACAACTCTGTTTTCTTCCCACCACACCCAGCTTCTGGTAAAGATTATTTCACTTTCTACTTTCTGAATTAAACTTTATTCTTACAGTATTTGTCTTTCTGTGCCAGGGTTATTCCATCTAGCATAATGTCTTCTAAATTCATCTATATTGTTTCAAATGATAAAGGCTGAACAATATTCCATTGTGTATCTATCCAATATTTTTTAAATTAATTTAAAAGGCTGGGCACAGTGACTCATGCCTGTAATCCCAGCACTTTGGGAGGCTGAGACAGGTGCATCACCTGAGGTCAGGAGTTCAAGATCAGCATGGCCAACATGGTGAAACCCCATCTCTACTAAAAATAACAAAAATTAGCTGGGTGTGGTGGCGGGTGCCCGTGATCCCAGCAACTTGGGAGGCTGAGGCAGGGGGATCACTTGAACCCAGGAAGCGGAGGTTGCAGTGAGCCAAGATGGCACCATTGCACTCCAGCCTGGGCAACAAGAATGAAACTCCGTCTCAAAAAAAAAAATTAAATATATTTATTTACTGAAAACCTGATGTTATGGAAGGATATTTCTGTGTTAAAGAACATATTATAAAGAACATATTGTAATTCAGCATACACGTATCTTATTAATAATAGGTACCCACAAATGTGATTTTCAGTTAAAAGAAGAAAATAGGCCGGGCGCAGTGGCTCACACCTGTAATCCCAGCACTTTAGGAGGCCGAGGTGGGCGGATCACGAGGTCAATAGATCAAGACCATCCTGGCCAACATGGTAAAACCTCATCTCTACTAAAAATAAAAGTTAGCTCGGCGTGGTGGCATGTGCCTGTAGGCCCAGCTATTCGGGAGGCTGAAGCAGGAGGGTCGCTTGAACCCAGGAGGCGAAGGACACAGAGGTTGCAGTGAGCCGAGATCGTGCCACTGCACTCCAGCCTGGCGACAGAGTGAGACACTCGGTCTAAAAAACCAAAACAAAAACCAAAAAAAAAAGAAGAAAATAATTGCTGGATTTTCAGTGTGTGCTAATTACCATCGCTGTTACAAAAAAAAAAAAATCAATTTAATTACAATATATCTAGAGATTTAACACACATCTAAATATTAAATTGACACTACAATATAATATTGAAATCTGCAAAAAGACATTGGAACTTGTGGGCAATAATACCATAAGCTGCACAGGTTTTAGTAGATAACATAAACGACAATCCCCTTTTATGCCCCTACAGGAGAAAAACTGGTACTGCTGCATCACATACATATTAGGAAAGAGAAAAATGCAGAATTCAGTCTGCTAAAAAAAAGCTGTTTATACCAGATATATACATCATATTGATGGTTATCCAATATAAATTTTAAGTTTTCTGTATTTGATTTTGCAAAATATATATAATCTTATTGCTCACAAGTGAGGAGCAAAAGCCCAACTATTCAAATAGCTGTAAGGGAGATGTTTTTGGAAAATAATATATCATTCAAAAGAAGTTGAAAGTGTAATAGTTGACCCCTTAGAAACTTTAGAAATTTCATTTAATGGTACTTAGATGGCAAGAGCTGGATTTTGATTAAGTCAGCCAATGAAAAGTCCTCCAGAGAGAAGTTATCAGGTGTCAACATTTAAGGCAGATTTTATTCATTAAAGGCACCTTAAGACATAACAGAAACTGCAGAAATGAAGAAATTCAGGATTTCCACTAGTCATACATTGTTTTGAGCATGTTGTTAGATTGTGTTGGCCATTTGACATCTGCTATTTTTAACTGCTTCATAAGCCTGCTGAGTCACAGGTCCAGATGAGGAATCACTGTTGTTTACATTCTCCCTGTCAGGTAGCTTTTATTAGCATGCAAATATTACTATCTTCCCAACCACTGACCCCTAATATGCCTGATTGTACTTTTTATACAATAGAGGACAGCCCCGCTTGGTTGCTTCCAACCATCATGGTCATAAAGACATAGTCCCAGTACCCTGATATCTCTGCTTTCCAATCCAGCTGTTGTGAGGTCCAGTATGGCCAGCTGTGCCTCTTGTTTCTGGTGGAAATGTATTAAACACCTTCTAATGGCATTCACCTCCCTTTTATGAGTTGAAATTCAGGCACAATTCACAAGGCCTGCTTTCAAGAAGTCATGTTGCTGTGCTTTATTAGAAATAATATGGGGGTGGAAACCCACAATAAAAGTAACCAAAAGGTAAGTAATGCTAACTGGTATTGGAGAGTAAATTTGTGAAATATGCTTTTACACAAGTATTTTTGCTAGGGTGTTAAGGAAGAGATCACTAAACATCAACCCCAACATATTCACATAAATTCAATAATTTAGAGATGGTTGATTCTTTTTCTTTTCTAGATTATTTTCTACTCTCAGTAAAGCAAGAATTTGTGGTAATACTGAAGCATTGGGAAATTAACAATAATTAAGATATTTTAAAAACTGAGTCTTAATTATAACAGATTTGTAATTTTATTGGAATGTGTTTATATCACATTTGTTGAAGTGTTGCACTAATATAGTTTATAGGCCTGAAAATATTAAATATGTTTTTTAAATTTAAGGCGTGAGACATAGTTCATAAATACAATTTCCTCATTAAATACAGAGGAAAAAAGAGATGGGGACAAGATCTGATAGCTACAAGCTTCTGTGGAATGGAGAAAGAAAAATATCCCCAAATGTTTGGGGTTAGGAAGATGTCCAAATAAAAGTGCAAAAGTATTAAAACCAAGAATTTTCAAACCCAGCATCTAGAATTTTATCAGAATTTCACATAATATTCTGTCTTTAAGTGATACTTGCTAATTAACTGTAGGTTTTCTTATTTAAAAGGAAGACATCTTTTACTTGAGTGTATGAAACTATAAAATTGGCTTCAGAACCTAAACTTAGCAAAGTTGGAAATAATAGTACATATTTTGACAACAATTTTTTTTTTTCTTTCTTTCTTTCTTTTTTTCTGACTGAGTCTCGCTCTATCGCCCAGACTGGAGTGCAGCGGTGAAATCTCAGCTCACTGCAATCTCTGCCTCCCGGGTTCAAGTGATTCTCCTGCCTCAGCCTCCCGAATAGCTGGGATTACAGGCGCCCGCCACCACGCCCAGCTAATTTTTGTATTTTTTAGTAGAGACGGGGTTTTACCATGTTGGCCAGCCTGGCCTTGAACTTCTGACCTCAAGTGACCCACCTGCCTCGGCCTCCCAAAGCGCTGGAATGACCGGCGTGAGCTACCGCGCGGTGCTGGGTTCCAG
This sequence comes from Rhinopithecus bieti, assembly GCF_001698545.2. Lineage (NCBI taxonomy): Eukaryota > Metazoa > Chordata > Mammalia > Primates > Cercopithecidae > Rhinopithecus > Rhinopithecus bieti. The sequence continues at coordinate 16,262 of NW_016810102.1, forward strand.
GGTTTTTATGGACTGGAAAGGGGAAGGAATGTGCTTAGTCTTTGGGCTGTCTTGGTGAATGCAGGACTCAGCTTGGCCCAGGACCAATCAGGAGCTAAAGGAAAAGCTTGGCCTGGGACTTTGGCCCGGGGCCAATCACGGGATGAAGTGATGATTCCTAGAGGCTGGACTTACAATCCTAATAAAGGAAAGTAGAGTGCCCACCGGAGCCCACTGTGACCATGCCCAAAAAAGGAGAAGAAACTTTTCCTAGGAGACCACTGACTGTACAAAGGACAAAGGCGTTTCTATGCCAGGTCTTATTACCTTATCTGAGTGAGCTGGAAGTGTGTGCAAGTTTTTATCCAAATGGGCAGGAGGTTTTTCTATCTATGCAGCTGTGGGCATGTCTCCAGGGACAACACCCTGTGCTCCTTCCCTTATCGGTGCCTGCAGCTTGAATCTTTTCCAAGGCGGCTTTTTATGTTTTGTGGGGATGAGGCACTGACCAATGGACTAGGGCCTCTCGGGGACCCTTCCCTTGTTATTCACCTAAGGCAAGCCAACTAACTTCTCTCAGGGGCCACTTTCTGTAAAGAAGAAACTGTCTGAACACAAAGTGGTTCAAGCCATGTTCATCTATCTACCAGGAAAGTGGAGGCCCTGAGTGCGGGAGTCCAAGTCATCCAGCAAGAGAAAACTCAGGTGGAGCCCAGGGTGGCCACCCCCAACCCAGCCACTGCGGTCAAGGTTAATAAGGGCAAGAGGCCAAGCAGAACCGTCTTCAAGGAGCCCAGGGACCCCAAAGCAGGGAGCACAGGATCATTCTCCCACCTGGAGCTCAGCCCTCTTGCAGAAGGCACAGTCCGGGCTCGGGGAGCCGGGCAGGTATCCAGACCTGGTGGCGGAGGGGATGCCCGGGCTGAGCTCACCTGCCGGCGACCGATCGTAGGGTCGCCGGCTTGTGGAGAGAGGCTGGCGCTGTTCCTTGGCTTCGGTTCTCAACCGGCAAAGCGCCAGAAGTCGGGCTCCTGGCGGTGTCCAGGCTCCCGCCCACCCGCGCCCAGGCCTCACCCACCGCGTCCCCTCCGCCCCCACACACGGTGCGGAGGGTCCCGAGCCGGCGTCAGCCGGCAGGGCCCTGCAGCTCCTGCGGGCGCCCAGAAGCGCGGAGCCTCTTCCCACTCGGTCCTGGAGACCATTCCAAAGTGGCTCGGCGGCCCCGGGACTCAGGCTCCGGCTCGGGTGGTCTAACCCTTCCCGGGGACTGTGTCCTCGCGGGACACCAGGTCGCTGGAGACCTCTGGGTCGCCCTGGCTCCTGGCGGCTCCTGTGTGCCACGCGGTCCCAAACTGGCTCGTCTGACCTGAGAGCGGCTGGCTAGGCTGAGGGTTCCCGGTCGGAGAGCGGCGGTGCCGCTGCTGACTGGAGCAGCCTGGGTCTGTTCGGGAACCGGCGCTCAGCAAACGCTCCGCCCAGCAAACGCTCCCGGCGTGGTTGGGGAGTGAAGCCGGACACCGAGCACCATCCACGCTCAGCCCCACGGGGGTCTAGGAGTCCCGAGCCCAAGCCCCTGCACCTGTATTTTACTTCTTTAAAAAAAACCTGAGGGTTAAAGTCAGGCAAGTCATTTGACTCAGTGTTTGCCTCCTGCTGCCCAGATGTGCCCAGCGTCTTTCGCTGGCAGTCAGAGACCGCGTCCCTTCCGTCCCCAGGCCCTCCAGGACCCCCTGACTGGTAAGGACATCCTCTGCAATTATGAGCAGCACTGAGGTGCTCCCCACCCAAGGTCACTGCCCAAGCCGGCAAAAGGCCCCTCTGAGGGGACTGGAGCTGTGAGACCCAACCTCCCAGAACCTGCCTCCTCCTGCCCAAGGAGGCTGCGCACCTTCGCTCAGGGCTGTGAGTGGGGTGAGGGCAGCTCACAGGCTAAGGGGCCGCTGAAGGCAGTTTTTGTGGACAGGTGATTTGCGAGCCTGGAGGAAGAGTTAGGGTGTGTGTGTGTGTGTGTGTGTGTGTGTGTTGGAGAGAGAGAGACGAGGAGGATGAGAGAGAGAGAGAGAGAGAATTCTCCCATGCAGGATATTGCGTGTCTCAGTAGAGTAGAGTGGAACAGGCAGCATCCCTGCAGAGGAGCAGCATGTGGACAGAGTCACAGGCTGTTTCAATCACAACATATCCTTGTAGGTTCAAGGGAGCAGGTTCCCTGGTCAGCTGCGTTTTCTGGGTTTTGTGTTTGCCTTTTTACTGCTGTTCCAATAAGCCCAGGGACTGGGGCCCAGATTGCCCCCTCCAGCCATGGCCAATGGTTCCCTGACAAGCTGGGGAGGACCAAACTCCCTTTCCCATCATAGGGACACAGGAGATCAGAGCAGCCTGCCCAGTTGTGGACTGAAGCTACGAGATGGGGAAGCCACTGTCTCAGAGTCCACAGGAGCAGGCCATGTCCCTGACCCCCAGCTCTTTTCTCTGAGGAAATATTCCACCCAGGAGCATGAGAGGTTCTCTGAGGCATGGGATCCCTGGCAGGTGAGATCCATTTTACCGGTTATCTCTTTTTCATTACATTGTGTGTGTGGTTGTATTCAGTGTTCACCATTGTATGGCAGGGAAAACGGGCACCAGCGGAGGAGCAAAAAGCCTGTGCAAAAGCTACAGAGCTCAGGGGAAGTGGCTTGAGTGACAGACAGGCTTTTCCTTTCACCACTTGCTCTTGCTCCATTTTGGAGTTGGACAATATGCCTCGTGACCAACAGGCACAAAGCCTATGTGGGCTCAGGGGGAGATAATTCATTAAAAAGCTAGAATCCATTGAAACTTCCACCCCCACTCATTTCTGCAGGGGGCAGCTGGCAGTGCATGGCATGGGCTCCTCATTGCTTCAAAATAGAGCTTCTCTTCCTGCCTGTTGTCCAAAGGGTGAGTGAGGTTGCAGCCAGCATGGCAGGATGACTATTCTTCTTGGGCTAGGACTGGAAACTCAAAAAGCCTTGAGCTGGACAAGTTGTGACTTCTGTTCCTGCCTTCAGTCACTCCCAGGATCTGAACGGGACTCTGGCCACATAGCATCTAACATACTGGTTTCCTTATCTTAAGATGGTTGACATGGACACCTCTTTCCACCGGTTAGCTATTGGTGTTTAGTAAGACGTAAGCTCAGGAGGTTTGCCCTGGTATTCTCTGGCATTACCCAATGGGCTGTTATTCCGTGAGTTTTCCCTGGGGTCAGTGGGGGACCTTCCTGAGGCAGATGGTAGGGACCAGGTGTCAGTTGGACTCAGGACCCAGGGGCAGACACAACACAGCCAGAACCAGAAGGGGCAGGGCCTGGGTATGAATTGGAATACAGGCATCTGGCCGTTTTTCCAGCTCTGTCTCCTTCACAACCTTTCAAAACTGGAAAGGATCAGATTTGCCATGCTGCCCAGGCATGGGTGGCCTGGTCTGAAAACCAGCCTCAGAATTTCTCTGGTGCCAGCTGGGATCGTTTCTCAGGGGAAAAAACTGGGTCACCAATTTCTGCTTCAAGTGGGTAGGGTGAAGAAAGCTTACCACTTGCAGGTACTTATTGTGTGCTCACCAGCCAGGGACACTTTTCCCTTATTTAGTGTGTCAACCTCAGCTAAGTCATAAAGACCACAGAAAGGAGTGCCTTCGGTTCCCAGGTTTCACAGCTGATAAAGTGGGTTGGTGGGGAGGAGAGGTGTTGAAAATCCACATTTTCTAACCTTCAGCCCATGTTGGCATTTCCCCATTTTTTGCACATTGTCCCTCCTTGGTGACAGCCTGGGCTGCTACTCCTGCCTCTCCATTGCCTCTTCTGCCTCCAAGGCTGGCCTGCACCTTAGGGAAGCTCCCATTGTTGCGCTTTCAAACCAGCAACTCCCAATCTGTCCTCACCTGTTGTGCCTTCATGCTCTCATTGTCCTCAGGAAAATGACCCCTGGTCACCTAGGGATCACAACCACCTTTGTGAGCCCTGAGCGAATGGCTGACAAAAATAAACTGGCGAGGGGCTTTTTTTTCCTCCTTTCTCTCTCAATGAAAAAGGAAACGAACTGGAAGTATTGAAACAACGTTTTAACTGTATCAATCATTTAGGAGAAACTCCAGAGTATCGCTTCTTTCATAGACTACAAAATACAAGTATTCAAAACCTAACAAAGAACAGAAACCAATTGCTTGCCTTAAATGCTGCCGCACACTGGAGAAATATGGAAAACAAAGCTACTGCGATCAAGTCGTTCGGTCCTTAACCAGGAGTTGGCCTGGGGTACGCGAATTACACAATGAGTTATATTAATTGCTTGGGTTTTTAGCACGGTTGTTTGGGCTCGACTAGTTAGTGCTCAAGCAGTAAGTAATATCAGGCTAGTCTTGTTTTTATGGTAAAATTTTCTTATTTTATGGTAAATAGTAAGAGAAAGCTAGAATGAATCCGATGGGACCTTGGATGGGCATCCCTCTCTTGTGGCTTTTCTGGCTACCAGCGGCGCGCTTCAGTGTCATTTTTCAGGAACCTTAATGAACGCTGTGCTCATTTCACCATACTCAAGATTCATTGTCTCACGGCCATAAAATCTAGGATATGGACACACCAGAGTGAGGTTAAGAGCAGAAGTTTAATAGGTGAAAGAAAGAGAATATCTTCCTCTGCTACAGAGAGAGGGGTCCAAATGGGTTGCCAGATCCACAGTGAAATGCAGGTTTTTTTTTTTTGAGACGGAGTCTCCCTCTGTCGCCCAGGCTGGAGTGCAGTGGCCGGATCTCAGCTCACTGCAAGCTCCGCCTCCCGGGTTTACGCCATTCTCCTGCCTCAGCCTCCCGAGTAGCTGGGACTACAGGCGCCAGCCACCTCGCCCGGCTAGCTTTTGTATTTTTTAGTAGAGACGGGGTTTCACCATGTTAGCCAGGATGGTCTCGAACTCCTGACCTCGTGATCTGCCCGTCTCGGCCTCCCAAAGTGCTGGGATTACAGGCTTGAGCCACCGCGCCCAGCCGAAATGCAGGGGTTTTACAGATGCCTCATTAGGGGAGCGGTGTTTCATTTACGTAGGGCACGAAAGATTGGTTGAACCAGGTGTGTCATTTGCATAGGGTGCACATTTCTGGTCACCTTCACCCTAATCTTGTATTAGGCAAGCAGGTCTTCTTCCTGAGCTGTACCATGTTGCCCATTCCTTTATGGTTCACGTGGTAACAACAACAAAAAAGAAGAGGGAACCTCCATGTTGGACATGCCTGGCCCCGGGGTCGCCCTTTTCTATTGGCACAGCTGCCGGCTTTCACCTTTCCAATCTTTCAGCTTGCTTACCTATGTTTGCAGCTCGATTTTTCAGGCTGCTCTTTGTTAGAAAAAAATAATGTATTGGGCTGCTTTTTGTTCAAAGGGACACTCTGCCAAAGACTCTTTTACCCTTACTATCTGCCAAATAATTTTTTTTTAACCTCCTTTGTCATTAAGACTCATCATCACTCAGGGACCATGAACAACTGTGACATTTTGATATAACCTTTTCCAAAGGTGTATATTTTTAACAACTTTGAGCATCAATTACACATCATTTTTTCACTAAACACTATCATGCATATCTTTGCATAATTTAAAAGCAGCTCTGTGCCAGAACAGTCCATCATGTACTATTTTCTTTCAGTAAATAGAAATATTTAGAGATGAATTATTTTCCTAAGAAGTAGATACCAAGTATCAGAAACTGCCTCTAAAGCGGAGAGTAGTAGCTCATGCATGCTAATTATTTGCTTACTTATCTGGCTCCCCTATTAATGGCATCTTGAAGGCAGGTGTGAATTTGTCATGCCCTGTCCCCATCACCCATGTCATCTCCAAGCAACACACAGAATGCCCACCATAGATTTTGTGTCCAGCATGGGAGGTGAAATGGTGAGTTTCTTTGTACTTTGTCTCTTTCTTTTTGCCCCTTCCTTCCTTCCTTCCTTCCTTCCTTCCTTCCTTCCTTCCTTCCTTCCTTCCTTCCCTCCCTTCCTTTCCTTCCTTCCTTCCTTTTTCTTCCTCTTCTTCTCCTCCTTCTTCCTTCCTTTATTCATTTTCCTTTCTTCCTTTTCTTTCTTTCTTTTTTTATTCATCTCTTTCATTTTTCCTTCCTTCCCTCCCTCCTCCTTCCTTCCTTCCTTCTTCCTTCCTCTTGCTTGCTTGCTTCTTGCTTTCTTTCCTCTTTCTTATCTTTCTCTCTTTCTTTCCTTTCTTTCTTTCTCTTTCTTTCTTTCCTCTTTCTCTTTTTTCTGTTTTCTTTTCTTTTTTTTTATTTTCTCATCCTGCTAGCAAGCTCAAAATTCTATATTTTGGTTGGGCACAGTGGCTCACGCCTGTAATCCCAGCACATTGGGAGGCCAAGGCAGGCAGATCACAAGGTCAGGAGTTCAAGACGAGCCTGGCCAACATGGTGAAACCCCATCTCTACTAAAAATACAAAAACTAGCTGGGCATGGTGGTGCGCATCTGTAATCCCAGCTTAGGAGGCTGAGGCAGGAGAATCACTTGAACCCGGGATGTAGAGGTTGCAATGAGCCAAAATCGCACCACTGCATTCCAGCCTGGGTGACAGAGCAAGACTCCATCTCAAAAAAAAAAAAAAAAAAAAAAAAAATCTATATTTTACTGATTGAGGATAAAGTAAAAATTTTATCTTCACTTTAGGATTGAGAAAATTGAAGATCGGGGAAGTTAAAGTAGCTACCAAAGATCACAGAACAGAGCAGGTTTAAACTCAGATTCATCCAACATCAAAGCTCTATACTTGCCTGCATCTTTATATATAAAAAATAGTACAGAGATCTCTTTTAACAATTCCTTGCTTAAGATATTTATTTCTTGAGATAAAAAATCTTTGTCCATTTTATCTGCTGTCTCCAAAAGTTCTGGGACCTAGAAGAGTAATCATTAAATTCTTATTAAAGAAAGGAGAGAATGATCAGTGTGGATGATTTAAAGGTGGGCGAGTAAAGATGTGAGGAATCCCCCAAGATTCCTATTGAGTCCAGAACTGCATCAGGCTTGGTGCCATAATGAATTTTTCAGACTCTTGAAGCTAGCTCCAGCCACTCTGAAAGGGACAGGCTCTTTCCTCACAATGAACTTAGAAAGGATTGAGGCCATAGTCTCTGGTGGCCCCACTGGTTCGTAGATTTCAGTGCCTATTCCTGGAGAGGCAAGTGGCTGCATCCTCTGAGTTCATGTTCTCAAAAAGGGAACTGCAGTCTGTGGATAAAAAAAAAAAAAAAAAAAAAAAAAAATTAAGATTAGAAACCTCAAGGTCTCAGCTTCTTTGAAAGACATGTTTTGCCCATGTGAGTCATCCAGGGCTATTCTGGGGCTACAGTTCTGGGATTAGCCAGGGCTGAGATTCTGCTGGCAGCCCTGAAGCTTGAGGCAGATGCACACCAGTGAGAGGAGAAAATCTTGTCTGGGAGCCAAGACAAAGGACTGAGAGCTTGGAGGTCTGTGGATGGAGGGCTGGTGAAAGCCTTGACACCAGGAGTGACCTCAGGGATTTCAGGCAGACACAGGAAAGGGTCAGATTCTGGGAAAGACCCAGCTGCCCTCTCTGTTTACAGAGATTTTAGAAGGTACAAAAAACCCAGCTGTTAGTGCTGAAAACTCTTCTCAATGTGCTGAAAATGGGTGGGTGAGAGGAGAAGGGCTGGTTTCGGTTTTGACTGTAACTTTAGCCTCAGCCAAGTTTCTGCCAACTCCCAGCCTCAATTTTCCTATCTGTTAAAAGTTTGAGGTCTTTCAAGCTCTGAGACTGTATTTTGAGACTTAGTTCTCTTTTTCTTCTTTCTCCTCATCTTGTGAATTGAACTCACTAATTCATAAGTTCCCATGCAAATATAATAGAAATTCTGTACTTGCTTTGCTGAGCTAGGGCTTTCATTCCAGGTATTTGGAGACTTCTGGAATTGTCTGGTTTTTCACCTGGGATCTCTAAATAGCCCCATTTCCTGCCTCAGTGCAGGCACCTCCTCACGCAGCCTCACTCACTCAAGGGCTGATGTCTCTCAAGAACCTCCCTCTTGGCCCATTCAAACCAAATCAACTTCTCCCTCTAAGCTACCGTGTCTCCTGTGGTCCAGGCTCAGGAAATGGCAACTCTACCCACCTAACCCAGGACACTTGGGCTGCAAAACAGACCTTGGAAGAAATCCATTCTCTTGCTTCCTTTCTAGGCCTGTTTTTTCAACAGTTAAGTGAGGGGCTTGGCTTGATGGCATCTGAGGTTGCTGACTGGCCTGAATGCTCTCATTTACTCCCAACTCCACCACTAATGTGTGCAGTGACCCTGGCTAAGTCAGTCCGCTCTGGAACTTCTGTTTCCTCATCAATAATTGAGATAGTTGGATTAGATGAGTTTTACAGTAGAGGCATTGGAAAAAGCACTAACATTGGAGACAGGAAATCTGGATTCTCCTAATTACTACCTCATTCTTCAGCCCTGGGCCAGTCACTTGTCATGGGAGGCTACAGTTTCACCTATGTCTAATGGGGAGTGTTGGCCTACCTGCTCCCCAATATTCTTCATTCCCCTGCCCTGACATTCTGGGGCTCTGACACTAGGGCACTTATGTCATTTAGCTAACAGCTTATGTGTTTGTCTCCTTTCCTCACTCTGGAAGGTTCCAGGTGGTTTTCTGGAACAATTGGAGGCCCCTTAATCCCTGTGGCTTTGCAGAAAGCTAGAGGAAATGTGGCAAGAGCCTTAGAAAGCAGGTAGGCCAATGATTAATAACAATTCTGGTAGACAAGAAAAATGGAAAAGATGAGCACAGTGGCTCACGCCTGTAATCCCAACACTTTGGGACGCTGAGGCGGGTGGATCACCTAAGGTCAGGAGTTCAAGACCAACCTGACCAACATGGCAAAGCCCCGTCTCTACTAAATATACAAAAATTAGCCAGGCATAGTGGTGAGTGCCTGTCATCCCAGCTACTCGGGAGGCTGAGACATGAGAACAGCTTGAACACGGGAGGCGGAGGTTACAGTGAGCAGAGACACGTCATTTCACTCCAGTATGGGCGACAAGGCAAGAGTCCATCTCACAAAAAAAAAAGCAAAAGAAAAATGAAAAAATGAAATAAGGTGATCTAAACTCCCTCGTTCAGAATCCTGAACCTGATCATCCTGTTGCTATTTGGTGTTAAAAAATGTGCTTCGAGATGTTTCTTTTTGGGGGGAATGGGGGGATGGAGTCTCGCTCTGTCACCCAGGCTGGAGTGCAGTGGTGCAATTCAGAGATTTTTATTTAATGATAATCTCAGCCTCTTTAATGATAATTCACCGGCCTTGGCTGCACTGCCAGGAGACCTTGAGATGTCCCCCTTCCCTCTTTATGAAAATGTGCTATGTTTCTAGACAACATGGAAAAATAGAAAAGTACAATTATAAATAAAAAAGCAAGTCACAGATGATAACTTATGGTAGATTTTATATAAATCCCCCAAACAGGCAACATTCAAATGCATATTGTTTATAGATAAAATTGCATAAAGTAAATGATAACACAAAATTCAGATAGTGGTTACATTGGAATAGGAAGTTAATAGGAGACTTGGGAGGTATCCACTTCTCAGGATTGTGTGAGGGTGTTATGCAGCCAGACTGAAAGTTTCATGAGAGTAGAGACCAATATTTTCTTTTCTTCAATTTATTTCCTAAGCCTAGCAAAAAGGATGGCACATCGTGTCTGCTAACACACGCTTTCAGTTAAATGAATAAATACACAGCCTTGTAAACGGTCAAGCTATGCAGATCAAGACTTTATTATTATTAGTTACTACAGCTAATTAATAGACTCAAATAGAAGGTAATAAACTGTAGGATTCAGAAAGCACTATTGAAAGTTTAATGTTAAAGTAGCACTCAGGTAAAACTTTTGTTTCTAAATTTGTGACCACTATAATTACATTTAAATTGCCACATGAGTATGAAACATGAAATCTGACTGAAGGCAAGCATAATTTAGAGGAAAAGGCAATAAAAGAAAAAAAAAATGAAAACCCGACCGGGTCAGATCTGCAAGTTATACTCTGTGCTTTTTTTTTTTTTTTTAATTTAAGACAGAGTCTCACTGTTGTCCAGACTGGAGTGCAGTGGCACGATCTCAGCTTTGCCTCCCAGGTTTAAGCAATTCTCTGCCTCAGCTTCCTGAGTAGCTGGGATTACAGGTGCCCACCACGCCCGGCTAACTTTTGTATTATTAGTAGAGACAGATTTCACCATCTTGGCCAGACTGGTCTTGAACTGACCTTGTGATCCACCCACCTCGGCCTCCCAAAGTGCTGGGATTACAGGTGTGAGCCACCATGTGGCCTCTGTGCTGTTTATTTATTTATTTAGGTATTTTTAGTAGAGACAGGGTTTCACCATGTTGGTCAGGCTGGTCTCAAACTCCTGATCTCGTGATCCGCCCGCCTCGGCCTCCCAAAGTGCTGGGATTACAGGTGTGAGCCACCGCATCCAGCCTTCTGTGCTGCTTTTAAGGAAATAGTTCTCTCTTCTCCCAGTGGAGAAGGAGGCTGGCTGGAGGACCCGGGGCCCTTCTGTCCTCCCTGCGGTGGCAGTCGCTGATCTCTGCTCAGGTGTGAGGGGTGCCGCAATGCCCTGGGCCTGAGGTTGCCAGGCCCCACTCCTCCTCACTCCCCTGGACTCTTCCATGGTGGGTGTCTCTGTGCCCCTGCATCTTCCTATGTGTCCCTCTGATGAAAGGGGCAGTGGCAGCATGAAGCTGGTGGGAGGAACTGGCCGCAGGCTGAGGAGGGCTCACCCTGCTGTGGGAAACGCTCTGGTTGACCTCGGCTTTCTGTGCACCGAGCTGGGCCTTGACCCAAGGTTGAAGGCAAGGTGTCCCTGGGCTGAGCGACCCTGGGTGTGGGTGCTCCGGCTGCTGCTGCTGTGGTTCCTGCTGTGCTCGGCTGGGCCGCAACTGGTACCAGCGCCCACCAGAAGTGCAGGAGCCATCCCACAGGTGGGAGGAGGTACTACTGGGGGAAACCACCCCCAGTAATTCAACGTGAGTCCTTTTCTATTTTCCCTAAGTGTCAGCCAGTCTGAGAAATAAAGGGAAAGAGTACCAAAGAGAAATTTTAAAGCTGGGTGTCCGGGGGAGACATCACATGTCGGCAGGTTCTGTGATGCCCCCCAAGCCGCAAAACCAGCAAGTTTTTATTAGTGATTTTCAAAGGGGAGGGAGTGTATGAATAGGGTGTGGGTCACAGAGATGACATGCTTCACAAGGTAATAAAATATTACAAGGCAAATGGAGGCAGGGTGAGATCACAGGACCAGAGCGAAATTAAAATTGCTAATGAAATTTTGGGCACGCATTGTCATTGATAACATCTTATCAGGAGACAGGGTTTGAGAGCAGACAACCAGTATGACCAAAATTTATTAGGCAGGAATTTCCTCATCCTAATAGGCCTGGGAGTGCTATGGGAGACCGAGGCTTATTTCATCCCTTATCTGCAACCATAAAAGAGACATTCCTAGATCGGCCATTTCAGAGATGTACCCCTAGGAATGCATTCTCTTTCTCAGGGCTGTTCCTTGATGAGAAAAAGAATTCAGCGATAGTTCTCCTATTTGCTTTTGAAAGAAGAGAAATATGGCTCTGTTCTGCCCAGCTCTCAGGCAGCCGGACCTAATGGTTATCTCACTTGTTCCCTGAACATCGCTGTTATCCTGTTCTTTTTGTAAGGTGTCCAGATTTCATATTGTTTAAACAATTTGTGCATTTAACGCAATCATCACAGGGTCCTGAGGTGACATACATCCTCAGTTTAGGAAGATGACGGGATCAAGAGATTAAAGACAGGCATAGGAAATCACAAGCGTATTGATTGGGGAAGTGATCAATGTCCATGAAATCTTCACAATTTATGTTCTTCTGCCATGGCTTCAGCTGGTCCCTCCGTTCAGGGTCCCTGACTTCCTGCAACATGGTTCTAGCCATGGTCCCTGAAAACCAGGCTCTGCTGAGAAATCTCAGACGCCAGGAACAGAAGAACTCAGAGAAACTGCCTGAGAAACTTGAGCCAAACAGATGGACTGTTGGAGTAGCTGAGGGTGAAGCTGCCGGAACTCCTCAAAGTGGAACAGCAAAGCCAGCACTAGAGATAGACAAGAAAAATAAAATTTCAAAGAAAATTAGAAGAAATCAAAGGCAGATGCTAAAGCAGCAAAAAACCCTCCACACCACAATAGAAACAGAGTTGATGAAGGAGTCTGAGAAACGAATCTTAGTCACAGAGAGAAAGGACAGCAGTGAACATGGTTAGGTGCTGATGATTCTGGTCCACTGGATCCCACCATCCCTAGGACAGTAAATACTATCCCAGTCATCACCCAGCAAGTTACCACTGCAGCATTTCCTGTGTGTTCCAAAATGAATAAAAGTGATTCCCATCACAAGTGCAAATAAAAAGTCATTTATCATGTTTTTATTTTATTTATTTATTTATTTTGAGATGGAGTCTCGCTGTGTCGCCCAGGCTGGAGTGCAGTGGTGCGATCTTGGCTCACTGCAAGCTCCGCCTCCCGGTTCCCGCCATTCTCCCGCCTCAGCCGCCGAGTAGCTGGGACTACAGGCGCCCGCCACCGCGCCCAGCTAGTTTTTTGTATTTTTAGTAGAGACGGGGTTTCACCGTGTTAGCCAGGAGGGTCTCAATCTCCTGACCTCGTGATCCACCCACCTCGGCCTCCCAAAGTGCTGGGATTACAGGCTTGAGCCACCGTGCCCAGCCTATCATGTTTTTAATCTAAACTGTCACAGCTTAGTTTACTATTTTGTTCTTTTTGTGCTAAAACATTTTTCATTATTTCAGACAGAGTCTCACTCTGTCACCCAGGCAGGAGTATGGTGGCACAAACTCAGCTCACTGCAACCTCTGCCTCCTGGGTTCAATTAATTCTCCTACCTCAGCCTGCCCAGTACCTGAAAACTACCGGCGCATGCCACCACACCTGGCTAATTTTTGTATTTTTAGTAGAGATGGGTTTTCACCGTGTTTGCCAGGCTGGTTTCAAACTTCTGACCTCAGGTGATGCACCTGCCTCAGCCTCCCAAAGTGTTGGGATTACAGGTGTGAGCCACCCTGTCTAGCCAAACATTTGTTTTTCATTTATTTTTAATTTTTTTAAGGCAGAGTCTCACTCCTGCCCAGGCTGGAGTGCAGTGGCGTGATCGCAGGTCACTGCAGCCTCTGCCTTGCAGATTCAAGCAATTCTCCTGCATCAGCCTCCCAAGTAACTGGAATTACAGGTGCCTGCCACCATGTCCAGCTAATTTTTGTATTTTTAGTAGAGACAGAGTTTCACCATGTTAGCCAGGCTGGTCTTGAACTCCTGACCTCAGGTGATACACTTGCCTTGGCCTCCCAAAGTGCTGGGATAACAGTCATGAGCCACTGCGCCTAGCCACATTTGTTTTTTAAAAGTGGCAGCCACAGTTCCTGTCTGTCTAGATATATTTTGAACTTTTGTACGTTAAGTGTAACATAAAAAACTGTTATGTTTTAGGTAATGTAAGATTGGTGTACACTTTACAGATTACTGTAGGGTTCAGCAAATGATATATATAATGACATTTATATCTGTAGTTTTTAATGTATAAATCTTCCTTCAGAAAAGATTGACTTCTTTAAAAAATGACTCCACAAATTCAGGCTTATCTTATTTTATAAAATGGCACAGTAGTAAAAAAAAAAAAAATTTTAAAATGCTTTTTTTTTTTGAGACGAGATTTCACTCTTTTTGCCCAGGCTGGAGTGCAATGGCATGATCTCGGCTCACTATAACCTCCACCTCCCGGGTTCAAGTGATTCTCCTGCCTCCTCTTCCCGAGTAGCTAGGATTACAGGCACGCACCACCGTGCCCAGCTAATTTTTGTATATTTAGTAGAGACGGGATTTCATCATGTTGGTTAGGCTGGTCTTGAACGCCTGACATCAGGTGATCCACCTGCCTCGGCCTTTCAAAGTGTTGGGATTACTGGCGTGAGCCACCGTGCCTGGCCAAGAAATGGATATTTTTAATTAATAATTTGTGTTTTCAAACATATTGAAGTCTTGTTTTAGTAAGTCTGGGGATAGTTGACTAATTTTATTTTATTTTTTTTAATGGAGTGTTCAAAAATTTTATTGATTGATGAGTAAACAAATCATTTTCTTTCAAATTTCATAGATCTATTAAAGTGTCAAATATACTTTTAATTTAAAAATGTCTTTCAGTATTGTTTCAGGGATTTAGGTCTAGTTGAATCTGCTCAACCTGTTAATCATTGTCACCTGCCAGATTCCAAATCACTGTCAGTGTGCCTGTATGACTCTTCTTTCCATAGTCTTTGAATTAAATTTGTATTACTTCTTTGAATGTTACATAATACAGCTCATATATTTCAAATGAAACCACCAGGTAAAATGAGTTCTGACTTAGTATAAAGAAGTTGTTGGCAACTCAGTATTACACATACAGATGGATGCAGCTCAACAAGAATTTAGACAAAAATATTGAACTATAACATGTTGCCATTACTTAGTCTCTGATGAGTTTATAGATAAATTCATATTTCAGCAGATATATCCAGTTGTGTTCAGTACCTCTAAACGTGGTATATCAAGAATTCTTATGCTACTGTCTGAGAAAACAGACTCTGCTCTTACCTAAGAAGTCAGCTGGAAGGTGGGCCGGGCGCAGTGGCTCACGCCTGTAATCCCAGCACTTTGGGAGGCCAGGGCAGGTGGATCACCTGAGGTCAGGAGTTTGAGATCAGCCTGACCAACATGGTGAAACCTGGTTGCCACTAAAAATACAAAAATTAGCTGGGCATGTGGCGCAGGCCTGTAATCCCAGTTACTCAGGAAGCTGAGGCAGAATTGCCTGAACCCGGGAGGCGTAGGTTGCAGTAGGCAGAGATCACGCCATCACACTCCAGCCTGGGCAACAAGAGCGAAACTCTGTCCTGGGTGGGGGGTGGGGGGGAAGAAAGAAATCAACTGGAAGGCATTTTTATAATCTTGCACCACATAAGTAAAAACTGAAAGGTAGTACTAATAAATGCAAACTACATCACCTGGAAAACGGTAATCCAGAATGTCGCTTTCGATATTTAAGTATTTGAATTTTTGATATAAAAAATTTGGTAAAATAAAGCTTTTGGTAAGCTTTGTGTAGCTTGACATCAGCATAAAGTAGGAAAATATCTTAAAAGAAAACAAAACCGACCCCAAAAAAAAAAAAAAACTAACCAATGCTTATATATCAATCTTTGTGCTGTGGGAGTCCAAAGCAAAACATATGATGAACTTGATAGTTATTTTGAGCATATTGGCATGCTGATAAAATAATTTAGGTTTCATTTGAGTGAAACATGTCCACATCTCAAAAATACAGCTTTGTACTATGAATAATAAATGCAAAGTCTTTTTCCTCAAGAGGATCCTGATTCTCAACCCAACATATATGGCAATGCTTTCCATTGGTTCCTCCAAACTGAGGCCTCATTAAGGCTCAAATATGGAGTGAGAGGGACCCAGCAACAGACAATGTGAAACAAGAAGGATGAAGTAAGATGAGCAGCTCTAAGGCTCAGGAATTGCCTGAGGAATCCCAATATAATGACGTCAACTATAAAGCTTACTGGGTTAAATAAAATAAAATAAAATAATAAAATAAAATAAAATAAAATAAAAAAACTTAAAAAGCTGAAAATTCCATGAGTTGACTTTGGTGGGAGGGAGACTCTAGAATTTTAAGCAGTTGTGCCAAAAGGATTGAGTCAGAGTGACATTTATCTAAGGATTATTAAGGCAAAGGTTTACAAGCACGTAAGTATTTGTTCCAAATCTTATTACTGTAGCAATATTTTTTTCTGTAATGTCAGCATCCCCAAGCTAGGGATGCCATAGACAAACTAAGACAAGTGCCTAATATGTTGTAGGTAATTAGTTTCAAATTTCAACAAACTTTCAATAAACTCTGTTTCATGTATAAATCTCACTGAAAAACACTATGCAGTAGCTATTTCTTTCAGTGATTTCTGGGATTTTCTGTTGCTTGATTCAAAACCAATGTTATTTGAACCCAATCATTTCTAAATTTCCAAATGTAATAACAAAAGAGAGTAGAAATGAAGCCAAGTCACCCCATGCACTTCATGTCCAATATATTTGGTTCTGCAAATGAACCAAAAATCACACAAGCTAAACAATAGTGAGTTTAAAATTCAACCTAATTTCAATTGTAGCAGTCAAAACCATATGCTAAAATTAGCAAAGCCACAATGCAGAATCCCTTAGGCTGTTATTCCAGGAAAAATAATAAAATTCTTATCTTGGCATTTTTCAGAAAGAATACACTAAATATGACAAAATATACCCAGTTATTAAAAGTCTTTGAAATATAAATTCTTATTCTTAAATATTTGCCATATTTAGAAGAGCCTTTCAGTGAAAATGCTTA
>NW_016810102.1:33139-71330 GCF_001698545.2 Rhinopithecus bieti
CAGAGTTTTTCTCGTTGCCTAGGCTGGAGTACACTGGCGCAATCTTGGCTCACCACAACCTCCACCTCCCGAATTCAAGCGATTCTCCTGCCTCAGCCTCCAGAGTAGCTGGGACTACAGGCATGCACCACCATGCGCAGCTAATTCTGCATTTTCAGTAGAGACAGGGTTTCTCCATGTTGGTCAGGCTGGTCTCGAACTTCCAACCTCAGGTGATCCACCTGCCTAGGCCTCCCAAAGTGTTGGGATTCCAGGTGTGAGCTACCTGCCCAGCCACATACTAGTATTTTCTATGTAGAGTGTACAAACAATTTAAACCATAGAAGTAGAGAGTAGACATTTTTAGCTAAGACTTTATCTCATTCAAGTGTGTTTTATAAAATTTGTTTGACATTTAAGTGTCTCTGATTTACCTGGAATATTGTAATTTTTCATGAATCCAGGTTGAGTACTATAAATAAACAATCTTTTACTAAAAGCTTTTCTGAGGCAGAGTAGGATATATCAAATTTTATTATAATATGGTAAAAGTGTGTTAACCATGTGTAATCCCTCTGAACACAGCATTCTCAGTTCCCAGTATTCACCTTGAGTCGCTCAGGGGAAATTGTTATCTCTGTAAGCAGGCAGAAGAAGGTGCCCCATGGAGGTGCACCACATTGCACAGAAATGCTGTCCACATGCACCTCTAGTGTCTTAATTTAATTGGGCTGTCATTTGCATGACTAGATACTTACTGAATCTGGTCATACTGTTTTTGGCAGCTAATGGTATTTGTTCCCCATCAGTTTTCCGCAATTATTTGCTTTGCTGAAAATAAATCTTTTGTTAATTGAAAACCAGATTTGCAATTTTCAATTTTTACATGTGAAAACAAATCAGAGAATAATAATATGTGTATGTAGCATGCATTTTCCTATCAAAATTCTTCTTGTATTGCCTTGGAAACCCTAGGAAGTCACCTAAAGAATTCTCCCTTCAAATTGTTTAGCCAGCATTTTAGATTTCAAAAGATCCAGAACTTAATAATTGAGTAAAGCAAAAATCTTGTCTTTGCTTCTTGTTAGTAATCTGGTCATTTCAAAAAGCATGGCAATTATGCCAAGCTATTAAAAGATGTTGTTTTGATTAATTTTATCCCATTTCAAATGTTTTAACTGTTTCTTTTATCTTGTCAATCTAAGAGAAACTATCTACATAACTGTTTATGCATTCACCCCTGTAATCCCAACACTTTGGGAGGCTGAGGTGAGTGGATCACTTGAGGTCAGGAGTTCCAGACCAGCCTTGCCAACATGGCGAAACCCCATCTCTGCTAAAATGTAAAAATCAGCTGGGCATGGTGGCGGGCATCTGTAATCCCAGTTACTTGGGAGGCTGAGGCAAGAGAATAGCTTGAACCCAGGAAGCAGAAGTTGCAGTGAGCTGAGATCACACCACTGCACTCCAGCATAGGTGACAGAGCAAGACTCCGTCTCAATAAATAAATAAAAAATAGGTGCAGAATAGACATTTGGCAAAATTCAACATATACTCATGATAAATCTCTTAATAAAATAGGTATAGGACAAATGCACCTCAAGCCAATATACACCAGATATACCAAAAAATGCACAGCTAACAACATATTAAGCAAGGAAATGTACGCTTTTACTCTAAAAGCTAGAACAAGACAAGAATGCCCACTTCGGTCAGTCTTATTAAATATGGTATTAAATGTCCAAGTCAGAAAATTTAGAGAATAAAATCAAAGGCATCCAGCTTGGGAAAAAAGTTATATGATCCCTGTTTGCAGATGACATACTCTTCGGTATAGAAAAGCCTAAGACTTCACTTAGAACTAATGAACAAATTTTTAAACTTGCAAAATACAAAATCAACACACAAGAGTCGGTAGCATTTCTACACAAGAACAATTAGCTACCTCAAAATAAAATTAAAAGCAATCTCATCTACAATAACTGTAATAACTACACTTTGAAATCAATTTAACCAAAAAGTTAAAACACCTTACATTATAATCTAAAGAACATTAAAGGAAGAAATTAAATACTACACCAATAAAAAATAGTCCTAATTCATGAATTGGATTTAATATTGTTAAATACCCATATTACAGAAAATAATCTGCAGATATAACACAACCATTATGAAAATACCAGTGACATACTTAATGACAATTTAAAATATATATATCTAAAATTTATATGGTACCCCACAAAAGATCCAGTATAGCCAAAGCAATCAAGGAAAACAAAACAAAACAAAACACTAAAGTTATTACCCTGACTTTGAAATATACTACAAACCTATAGTACCCAAAACACTATGGTACTTGAATAAAAATAGACACACATGCCAATGGAGCAGTAAAGACAAACCAGAAATATATCCATGTATTTACAGCTAACTCAATTTAAATATAGGTAACACTTTCTTAGGGAAAGGGTAGCATCTTCAGTGAATGGTGCTGAGAAAATTATAGCCACATGCAGAGCAATATGATGAGACCCTCATTTCACACCGTATCTAAAAATCTACTCAAATAGTTTACTTACCTAAATGTAAGGCCTGAATCTCTGAAACTACTACAAAAAAATATAGAGTAAAACTCCCATAACATTGGTCTAGGCAGTAACTTTTTTGATTTAATCTCAAAATCCCAGGGAATCAAAGGTAAAATTGATGTCAGATTACTTCAAATTATTAATAAAAAGCTGCTGAAAAAAATCTGATACAACAAACAGGACAAGAAAAGTAAAAAATGGGACAAAATATTTGCAAACCATACATGTGACAAGATGTTAATATCAAAAAATATGTAAGAAACTGGGCCAGGCTGCAGGCTCATGCCTGTAATTCCAGCACTTTGAGAGGCCAAGGCAGGCAGATCACTTGAGGTCAGGAGTTAGAGACCAGCCTGGCCAACATGGTGAAACCTCGTCTCTACTAAAAATACAAAAATTAGCTGGGCATGGTTGTGGGTGCATGTAATCCCAGGTACTTGGGAAGCTGAGGTAGAAGAATCGCTTGAACCCAGGAGGCAGAGGTTGCAGTGAGTCAAGATTGCACCACTGCACTCCAGTCTGGGCAACAGAGTGAGACTCTGTCTCAAAATATGTGTATATACATATATCTATACATATACACATATATGCATGTGTATATATATGTGAAATATATTATGTATATATATGCATGTGTGTATACATATATACGCATATATATGTATATACATATATACATATATGCATGTGTGTGTATATATATGTGAAACTCAAATGACTACACAATAAAAAACAAATAACTATTAAAAGTGAGTAAAAGGCCTAAGAAAATACTTTTTCAAAAAAAGGCATACATATGGCCAACAGATTTTAAAAATGCTAAACATCAATTATTATTAGGGAAAAGCAAGCCAAAAGAAAAAAACCTATGAGATATCAACTCACTCCTGTTACAATTACTCATATTTAAAAAAAAAGTATTGGTAAACATACGAAGAAAACGAAATGTTTGCACACTGTTGGCTTAAATGTAAATGAGGACAGCCATTATGAAAAACAAAACAGATTCCTTAAAAAATTTACAATCAAACTATTGTATAATACAGCAATTCCACTACTGCATATATATATATCCCTAACAAATAAAATCAGAATGAAGAAACATCTGCACTTCTATGTTGTTTGCAACACTCTTCACAATGGCCAAAACATGGAATCAACAGTTCAACATCTAATGAGTCAATAAAGAGATTGTGGTGTATGTACACAATGGAATACTATTCACCTTTTAAAAAGAAAATCGTATTATTTTCAATCACATGGATTAACCTGAAGGACACTATATTACTTGAAATAAGCCAAAGATTAATATCTCATAATTTCACTTACACATGCGTTCTAAGAAAATTAATCTCACAAAGTAGAGAGCAAAATGGTGATGACCAGATGCTGAGGTATTTAGAAGAAAGTGAGGTTTGGAAAGATGTCTGTCAAAGAATACACAATTATAGTTAAATAAGAGGAGTAAGTTCAAAAGATTTTTCTGTACAGCACAGTGACTATAGTTCATAATGTATTTGTATATGCTAAGAGAATACTGAAAAAATGAAGAGTGCTAAGAAAAATGCTAAGAAAATGTGAAGTGCTCTCACCACAAAATGTTAACTATGTGAGGTGAAGTATTAACCTAGAATTAAGCATTTGACATTGTACATATACTTCAAAACATGTTTTACAGAAAAAAATGCACGTTTTATGTCACATCAAAAAATTCATTTTTAAAACATTATGGAACGATGTTTCAAATACTGTGTCTTTTTCATAAACTTGGCTGAATAGTATCAAAAATACTTAGTTCTTGTGTGGTTTTTGTCATCTGTCATAATCACAGAAACTCTGATATTTAACACCATGTTCTGGACCCAGCACAGTCCATGGGAAAAGTCAATGTACTTTAGGGTTTTTAAGCTTGGGGCACCTGGAGTTTCTGGTACAGATGGTAATGGTATGAAAAACACTAAAAGGGCAGGTGTTGTTTATGGTCCCATGACACCACTCAGAAAACAAATTTACACGCAAAGAAATAGAAAATGTTTTAATCCAAAAGTTGCCATGATCTCCACAAGTTTTCCAGAGAAAATGACCAAGCAGTTGGCTACAGATAGGTGACTAAGAATAAAAACTGTAGACTGAACTTCACCAACCAAATATATATATATATTTTTTGAAAGTGAGACCGGGAGCAGTGGCTCATGCCTGTAATCCCAATACTTCGGGAGGCTGAGGTGGGTGGATCATCTGAGGTCAGGAGTTCGAGACCAGCCTGGCCAACATGGCGAAACGCCATCTCTACTAAAATTAGTACAAAAAAATTAGCACAAAAATTAGCCAGGCGTGGTGGCAAGTGCCTGTAATCCTAGCTACTCAGGAGGCTGAGGCAGGAGAATAGCTTGAACCCGGGAGGCAAAGGTTGCAGTGAACGGAGATTGTGCCACTGCACTCCAGCCTGGGTGACAAGAGTGAGACTCCACCTAAAAAAGTAAGAAATTCCTCCAAATTGTAATATCAATATGGAAAAGAAATACTATTCCAAATTTCAAATCAACACAAGTCATTTTATTATTTTGCAATGTTTAATAGCCACACTTAAAAATAGAAGATTCTGTGTGAAAACATAAGTTGTGCTATATTATAGAAAATTAAATTCAAAATGTTTGATTTATTGGGATTTGTTGTTGTTGTTGTTGTTTTTTCTTTTGATGGAGTCTCACTGTTGCCCAGGCTGGAGTGCAGTGGCACGATCTCGGCTCACTGCAACCTCTGCCTCCTGCATTCAAATAACTGTCTTGCCTCAGCCTTCAAAGTAGCTGGGGCTACAGGTACACACGGCCACAGCTGGCTAATTTTTGTATTTTTAGTAGGGACAGGGTTTCACCATGTTGGTTGGGCTGGTTTCACGCTCCTGGCCTTAAGTAATCCACCCAGCTCAGCCTCCCAAAGTGTTGGGATTAGAGGCATGAGCCAGCGTGCCCAGTCAGATTTACCATTAGCTCTCTCAAAAATTTAATTTCTGGCCAGGCACAGTGGCCTGTAATCCCAGCACTTTGGGAGGCCGAGGTGGGCGGATCACCTAAGGTCGGGAGTTCACAACCAGCCTGACCAACATGGAGAAATCCCATCTGTACTAAAAATACAAAATTAGCTGGGCATGGTGGCGCATGCCTGTAATCCAAGCTACTCCGGAGGCTGAGACAGGAGAGTCAAACCTGGGAGGTGGAGGTTGCAGTGAGGCAACATCGGGCCATTACACTCCAGCCTGGGTAAAAAGAGTGAAATCCCATCTCAAAAAATAATAATAATAATAATAATAATTTATTTCTAACATATTTTCTAGCAAATTTTATATGTGCCACACTTTGTGTAAGAATCTAGTAAGATTTTTCTTTTACAGTTAAAAACAAAGCCAAGTGATTTAATCCTCTCACCTGTGGACAGTATATGTCTTTTATCTTAATTAACAATCTGAGAGTTATATTGATAAGCAAACTCGCCAATTAAAACCAATTTTTCAGTGCACTACGAAATTTCTCATCAAAACTTACTAAATTACCATGCGAAATGACATGGCATAAAGACAACAGTGAGAAAACTGTANCTCAAATGACTACACAATAAAAAACAAATAACTATTAAAAGTGAGTAAAAGGCCTAAGAAAATACTTTTCAAAAAAAGGCATACATATGGCCAACAGATTTTAAAATGCTAAACATCAATTATTATTAGGGAAAAGCAAGCCAAAAGAAAAAAACCTATGAGATATCAACTCACTCCTGTTACAATTACTCATATTTAAAAAAAAAGTATTGGTAAACATACGAAGAAAACGAAATGTTTGCACACTGTTGGCTTAAATGTAAATGAGGACAGCCATTATGAAAACAAAACAGATTCCTTAAAAAATTTACAATCAAACTATTGTATAATACAGCAATTCCACTACTGCATATATATATATCCCTAACAAATAAAATCAGAATGAAGAAACATCTGCACTTCTATGTTGTTTGCAACACTCTTCACAATGGCCAAAACATGGAATCAACAGTTCAACATCTAATGAGTCAATAAAGAGATTGTGGTGTATGTACACAATGGAATACTATTCACCTTTTAAAAGAAAATCGTATTATTTTCAATCACATGGATTAACCTGAAGGACACTATATTACTTGAAATAAGCCAAAGATTAATATCTCATAATTTCACTTACACATGCGTTCTAAGAAAATTAATCTCACAAAGTAGAGAGCAAAATGGTGATGACCAGATGCTGAGGTATTTAGAAGAAAGTGAGGTTTGGAAAGATGTCTGTCAAAGAATACACAATTATAGTTAAATAAGAGGAGTAAGTTCAAAAGATTTTCTGTACAGCACAGTGACTATAGTTCATAATGTATTTGTATATGCTAAGAGAATACTGAAAAAATGAAGAGTGCTAAGAAAATGCTAAGAAAATGTGAAGTGCTCTCACCACAAAATGTTAACTATGTGAGGTGAAGTATTAACCTAGAATTAAGCATTTGACATTGTACATATACTTCAAAACATGTTTTACAGAAAAAAATGCACGTTTTATGTCACATCAAAAAATTCATTTTAAAACATTATGGAACGATGTTTCAAATACTGTGTCTTTTCATAAACTTGGCTGAATAGTATCAAAATACTTAGTTCTTGTGTGGTTTTGTCATCTGTCATAATCACAGAAACTCTGATATTTAACACCATGTTCTGGACCCAGCACAGTCCATGGGAAAAGTCAATGTACTTTAGGGTTTTAAGCTTGGGGCACCTGGAGTTTCTGGTACAGATGGTAATGGTATGAAAACACTAAAAGGGCAGGTGTTGTTTATGGTCCCATGACACCACTCAGAAAACAAATTTACACGCAAAGAAATAGAAAATGTTTTAATCCAAAAGTTGCCATGATCTCCACAAGTTTTCCAGAGAAAATGACCAAGCAGTTGGCTACAGATAGGTGACTAAGAATAAAACTGTAGACTGAACTTCACCAACCAAATATATATATATATTTTTTGAAAGTGAGACCGGGAGCAGTGGCTCATGCCTGTAATCCCAATACTTCGGGAGGCTGAGGTGGGTGGATCATCTGAGGTCAGGAGTTCGAGACCAGCCTGGCCAACATGGCGAAACGCCATCTCTACTAAAATTAGTACAAAAAAATTAGCACAAAATTAGCCAGGCGTGGTGGCAAGTGCCTGTAATCCTAGCTACTCAGGAGGCTGAGGCAGGAGAATAGCTTGAACCCGGGAGGCAAAGGTTGCAGTGAACGGAGATTGTGCCACTGCACTCCAGCCTGGGTGACAAGAGTGAGACTCCACCTAAAAAAGTAAGAAATTCCTCCAAATTGTAATATCAATATGGAAAAGAAATACTATTCCAAATTTCAAATCAACACAAGTCATTTTATTATTTTGCAATGTTTAATAGCCACACTTAAAATAGAAGATTCTGTGTGAAAACATAAGTTGTGCTATATTATAGAAAATTAAATTCAAAATGTTTGATTTATTGGGATTTGTTGTTGTTGTTGTTGTTTTTTCTTTTGATGGAGTCTCACTGTTGCCCAGGCTGGAGTGCAGTGGCACGATCTCGGCTCACTGCAACCTCTGCCTCCTGCATTCAAATAACTGTCTTGCCTCAGCCTTCAAAGTAGCTGGGGCTACAGGTACACACGGCCACAGCTGGCTAATTTTGTATTTTAGTAGGGACAGGGTTTCACCATGTTGGTTGGGCTGGTTTCACGCTCCTGGCCTTAAGTAATCCACCCAGCTCAGCCTCCCAAAGTGTTGGGATTAGAGGCATGAGCCAGCGTGCCCAGTCAGATTTACCATTAGCTCTCTCAAAATTTAATTTCTGGCCAGGCACAGTGGCCTGTAATCCCAGCACTTTGGGAGGCCGAGGTGGGCGGATCACCTAAGGTCGGGAGTTCACAACCAGCCTGACCAACATGGAGAAATCCCATCTGTACTAAAATACAAAATTAGCTGGGCATGGTGGCGCATGCCTGTAATCCAAGCTACTCCGGAGGCTGAGACAGGAGAGTCAAACCTGGGAGGTGGAGGTTGCAGTGAGGCAACATCGGGCCATTACACTCCAGCCTGGGTAAAAGAGTGAAATCCCATCTCAAAAAATAATAATAATAATAATAATAATTTATTTCTAACATATTTTCTAGCAAATTTTATATGTGCCACACTTTGTGTAAGAATCTAGTAAGATTTTCTTTTACAGTTAAAACAAAGCCAAGTGATTTAATCCTCTCACCTGTGGACAGTATATGTCTTTTATCTTAATTAACAATCTGAGAGTTATATTGATAAGCAAACTCGCCAATTAAAACCAATTTTCAGTGCACTACGAAATTTCTCATCAAAACTTACTAAATTACCATGCGAAATGACATGGCATAAAGACAACAGTGAGAAAACTGTAGCCATAACACAGAAAAAGAAGAGCTGTGATGCATACATTGTTGGAATACACATAAGACAAACAAACCCGACGATAATTAGAAAATTACCAGAATTTCTCTTTAAATTCAGCAGAATTCAGCTTTGCAGCCCGGAAAAAAAAAAATGTCCTCTCCACATGAAGAATCAATGTTACTCTTTCACTATTGATATATTCCATTTCTGACTTGAGGTTACAAACTAACTTCAACAGGAGTATTTATGTCTTACTATGGAGCATCTGTTACACAGCAAGCACTGTCATGTTTGTCTGCTATGTTTATATATAACAGCATCCTCATGACTCAGGAAGCCCTCCTAGTACTTACCTGAACAAATTCAATAAATAAATAAATTTACTTATATCAATTATGAAAAGTGAAAGAAAGAATAACTTTTTAAAAGTAGGCTCACATAGCGTTCTCCAATTAAAAGAACAAAGGGCAATGTTTTAATTAAATAAATAAATTATAACTTAATAGACTAATAGTTAAAATTATATCTAAAAATTACTTTTTGTACACTACTAAATTTTATAAAAAAGCATTGTTGTAATCCCTGACCAGCTCACATAATACTTCATAAACTGTAAAAGAAATTGTAAGAAAAAAGAAATGTACAGCTCTACCATGAGTACCAGGCAAGTAAAAACAGAACATCTGCATGGGGAGATTCTGAACCATAAGCCATAATATTTTACAGTAATGAATTCAATACAAAGCAGAAAGAGTATAGATTTGCTTTCAGCATTTTTGAGGTTGTTAGTTTTCTAGTAAATTAGTCACCTTATTAAAATGATTTGTTTTGTTCCAATATTGCTCTTTTCTTCTGAAAATAGGTACAAACATACTCACACAAGCACATTTACTCTACAATTTTCTTATACTTGAGATTTATCTTTAAAGTAAAATATATCTATATTTAACTCTATGTAAATCAAAACTAAAAGTCTTTATATGTTTGTAGGCAGAGGCCACATGTTAGAAGAAAATATATAACACATTTTAAAATATTCAGGACTCAGAAATGTATTTTATTTACACTTTTGTAATTTTATTATGACCATAAAATAACCCTGTAGTCCACAACAATTTAGTTGTACATTTTAAAATAAAAGTACAGAACTGAACAGTTTGTAATACAAAGGATAAATGCTAGTAATGGATACCTCATTTACCCTGATGTGATTATTACATATTACATACCTGTATCAAAACACGCCATATATGGCATAAATATAAAAACATACTATGTACCCATGAAAAATAAGAACAATAAATTTAAATAAGAAAAAATATAAATGTAAAACCTATGGGAATATTCTTTGACTTATTTTTTGCAGTTTAAAGCCACTGGCAAAAGAGATTACTAAACATGTTAGTCCACTATGTAACCAAATAGTATATTGCTATCATCATCTTTTACCTACACCATTGAGTAAGGTGGGGCAGGTTAAAGTTTGTGGCATAAAAATGCTTCACTGAATACACAACAGTCTTAACATGTTAAAATATGTTTAAAAATCTAAGTTCATACATAATCTAAAATTTTGAAATGTACTGCATTATGAAAAGCACAATTCATAAAATACTGAATTTTAACTAAAATTTAAAATTCACTCTAATGCAGAATATTACTCTGAACACCTACCTCATGCATGACTCAATATTATCAGTTAACCACAAGAGCCTCACTACTTAGATTTTCATCATGCGTCTTTCATTTTAATGTTCTTACTCTTCCATTAAAAAGGTCGTAAATAATGCCCATCTAATAAAAAAAAAATCTCTCATATCTTTGATGCAGCAACAGTTGATCACATGCTTTCACATGTGAATACAATAGGAATGTAGAAAAAGCCTGGACCAGGTGTGGTGGCTCATGCCTGTAATCCCAGCATTTTGGGAGGCTGACGCAGGCAGATCACCTGAGGTCGGGAGTTCGAGAGCAGCCTGACCAACACAGAGAAACCCTGTCTCTACTAAAAATACAAAATTAGCCGGGCGTGGTGGCACATGCCTGTAATCCCAGCTACTCGGGAGACTGAGGCAGGAGAATCTCTTGAACCCAGGAGGCGGAGGTTGCAGTGAGCTGAGATCATGCCATTGCACTCCAGCCTGGGCAACAAGAGCGAAACTCCGTCCAAAAAAACCAAAAAAACATGGATTTGAGAGTTTAATTACATCATTATTCACTTTTCAAAAAACCTGTAATTTTTTCCAAAGAAAACAGTGTACTTTGAATGTAAATATACCTCTGCAAAAAACTTTTTCACTATTAGTTACCTACCAACTTGTGTTTTGGATAACTTTCTGTACTCAGCACTCTGATTTTGTGTAATGTCTGAAGTGTCAGTATCTTAAGATATCTGTACTGTGAATTCTCTGATATTTATATAAACCTAATTTTGGATCATGTATTTCATATTTACTGTTGCAGTTGCAAAAATATATTTTAGTATAATTCCTCTCATGTTTTCTAAGCTGTTGTTGAGAAAGTATTTTTCCAAATTCATTACACTCATAGGGTTTTTCTCCAACGTAAGTTTTCTGGTATTGAACAAAGTCTGAACAACTGCTTCAGGGTTTTTCTCTAGTACAAAATGTGTACAGTAAGATCTATGATACAAGCAAAGGCACTACAAACCTCTTCGTATTTTTCATGTTTCTCTTCAAAACATTCTGCTGCACTTTACAGGCTTATATTGTCTGAAAGATCTTTTGACAGTAATTTCATTGATAACGCTTTTATTAAGTACCAACTTTCTGATGTTGAGTAAGATATGAGCAGATATTAATGACTTTTTCATTCTTTATACAATTTTTCTCAAGTATAAATGCTTTCCTGTGCAATAAGGTATGAGAATTGTTTTGTCACATTTGTCACACTTCTCGGAGTTTTCTCCAGTATGAATCATCTTATATACAATCAAGTGTGACAACCACTTAAAGGCTTTGTCACATTCTTCACATTTCTAGGAGTTCTCACCAGTATGATTTCTTTTATGTCTAGAAAAGTTTGAGGTGTTGTCAAAAGCACTGTCACGTCTTTTAGGTTTGTATGGTTTCTGTCCAGTATGAATTTTCTTATGTCGGGTAAGGTTTGAGGACCGGTTAAAAGCTTTGCCACATTCTTCACATTTGTAGGGTTTCTCTCCAGTATGAATTCTCTTATGTTTAGTAAGAGTTGAGGACCAGTTAAAGGCTCTGCCACATTCATTACATTTGTAAGGTTTCTCTCCAGTATGAACTCTCTTATGTTCAGTAAGGGTTGAGAATGCCCTAAAGGCGCTGCCACATTCTTCACATTTGTAGGGTTTTGTTCCTGTATGAATTATCTTATGTTTAGTAAGGATTGAAAATACACTAAAGACTTTGCCACAATCTTCACATTTGTAAGGTTTCTCTTCAGTATGAATTTTTTTATGTTTAGTAAGAGTTAAGGACTGGTTAAAGGCTTTGCCACATTCTTCACATTTGTAGGGATTCACTTCAGTATGAATTATCTTATGTTTAGTAAGATTTGAGAACTGGTTAAAGGCTTTTCCACATGTTTTACATTTGTAGAAATTCCCTCTAGTAGCAGTTTTCTTATGCTGAGTTAGTTGTGAAAGTATGCAACATGATTTGCCACATTCTTTACATTTGAAAGGTTTCTTTCCAGTATGTCTTTTCTTGTGTCTACTTGAATTTGAGAATTTATGAAGAACTTTAACATATTTATCACATGGAAATATTTTGCTCTGGGTAGTTGTCAAACATTGCTTAAGTCCATTATAACCTCTTTTGTGCACCTTATGTTCATCCACACTTTTACAGTCTTTTCTTAATTGTAAATTCTCATGTCCATATTTTCCATATCTTCTCAGTATCACTTTTTGAAAAGAATCTTTTAAGCCCTGCTTTGGCCAAAGGTCTTGGGCAAAATGAGAACACACAACTGAAAGAAATAAAAATAACAATTACTTCACTTACTAGACTCAGATGAATATACTTTACAAATCTAACCTATAAAAATATACAAACTACATAAGCAAGATGGCATAGCAAAATACCACAGGCCCTAATTCCTTCACAGACATATCAATGTAACAAAACATACTGACCAAGATACATTTGTGGAAAATTTATAAATGAGTTAAGTGTGTGCAGTGCCCCAGGTGAGCACAATGCAAAGAGCCATATAGAAGGAAAAGAAAAGTCTACTGCAGGCCGGGTACAGTGGCTCGTGCCTGTAGTCCCAGCATTTTGGGAGGCTGAGGCAGGAAGATCACAAGGTCAGGAGTTCAAGACCAGCCTGACCAACATGATGAAACCTCCTCTCTGGTAAAACCACAAAAATTAGCCAGGCGTGGTGGCGCATGCCTGTAATCCCAGCTACTCAGGAGGCTGAGGCAGGAGAGTCCCTTGAACCTGGAAGGTAGAGGCTGCAGTGAGCTGAGATCGCGCCACTGAACTACGGCCTGGGTGATCAGAGCAAAACTCTGTCTCAAAAAAAAAGAAGTAAATTGCAACTCTTGGTTTCTTTTTGAAAAGAGAAGAAAAATAGTGGCACACACATATTCATTTCAGACTTCTAGGGACCTTTCCAGACACTGATTTCTGTCTCTCATGACAAAATGCAAAAGAAATGGTGACATACTATGGAATGACAGTTTGAGTCAACTGAGACCCAAGGTGAATGTTGCAGCAGCAGAGAAACTGCAGTACCACAGACAGGGAACAGGTGTAGCAAGTGACTACTACTGACCCATGAACAAACTCCTCTAACTAAAAAACCCAAAAAATTTCAGAAAAGACACACTTTAAGAACATGTTTGAAAGACTACCAAAATCTCTAGCCAAGACAGTTGGTCTCAGACTATGACAAGACAAAGATACATTATAAAGATTGTGATGGGTAGCTTGTTTTAATGTCCAAATCTCAATAAAAAATTATAATGCATACAAAATATGAAGGCAACATGGCCTCATCAAAAACATTATAAAATTTTCTGAAAGCAACTATTAAAGAATGCAGCTGTAAAAATTAATTTTAAAAATTTAAAATAAATTGAATACTCAATGAATTAAATAGGGACAACTATTGAAAATCAGAAATATGAGGATTAAAACAAGTGTTAAAATATCAAAACAAACTATTAAGGTAAAATTACAAAAAAAAAACTAAAAAATTTTAAAAGTAGGAAAAACTGATGTAAACATGAAGATGCTCAACAAACTAGGATATACACACAGATATTTATAACACACACATATATAAGCACGATTTCAACAGTCACAGGCAAGAGAATCTTGGGAACTGCAAGATGAAAGTGATGTGTCATTTACAAGGATAGTCTTATGAGAAAACCAGTGAATTTGTCAAGAAAATTTTGCAGGCCAGAAAAAAACTGTGTGATATAGTCAAGTCCTTAAAAAAAAAAAAAAAAAAAAAGCTGCCAAGTGAGAATAATACCATCAGCAAAACTGTCCTACCAGATAAAAAGGAAAAGATCTTCCAAAATAACCAAATCCTGAAAAAGTATATTGGCACTCCATTTGCCCTACATATCAAAGATGGTGAAAAGGAGTTATTTCCACTGAAAATAACATGATGCAAGAAAACAACAGATAATCATATGAAAATACATAACTTTCTGGGAGAGATATGCACATACACAAAAATACTATTCCTTAGCATTACCATAATGGTGCAGTACACATTTTTAATTATTCTCTAGAACTTGAAAGATAAAAGCATAGAAACTATTATAAACAACTGTTAATGGACACACAACATAAAAAGATACAATTAGCACCATCAATAACAATGTTGAGGACAGATGTAACAAGGAAAAAACCTTGTATGCAGCCAAGCATGGTAGCTCATGCCTGTAATTCCAGCACTTTGGGAGGCCAAGGCGGGTGAATCACAAGGTCAAGAGTTCGAGACCAACCTGGCCAACATAGTGAAACCCTGTCTCTACTAAAAAAAATACAAAAATTAGCCAGGCATGGTGGCACGCGCCTGTAGTCCCAGCTACTTAGGAGGCTGAAGCAGAATTCTTTGAACCTGGGAAACGGAGGTTGTGGTAAGCCGAGATTGCGTCACTGCACTCCAGCCTCGGCAACAGAGTGAGACTCTGTCTCAAAAAACAGAACAAAACAAAAAAACTGTGTATGCAACTGAAGTTAATTTTTTTTACCAGGTTAAACTATATTGTTGTATCTTTTAGAGGTTTTATGTAATCCCCAAGTTACCCCCAAAAATATCTGTATGGATACACAAATAAGAAAGAAATGAAAGCATCAAAGGAAGACAAAGAAAAATGAGGGACAAAGATACAAGAATCAAATAAAACAACTAATAAAATGACATTATAAGACTTTCTCCTTCAGAAAATTATTTGAATATATATAATTAACTTTCCAATCAAGAGACATACATTTAATAAAGGGATTTATTTAAAAAATTGAAAAATCGGCCAGGCGCGGTGGCTCATGCCTGTAATCCCAGCACTTTGGGAGGCTGAGGCGGTGGATCACCTTAGGTCAGGAGTTTTAGACAAGCGTGACCAATATGGTGAAACCCCGTCTCTTCTAAAAATACAAAAATGAGCCAGACATGGTGGCAGACACCTGTAATCCCAGCTACTTGGGAGGCTGAGGCAGGAGAATTGCTTGAACCTGGGAGGCAGAGGTTGCAATGAGCTGAGATGGTACCACTGCACTACTCTAGCCTGGGTGACAGAACAAGATTCCCACTAAAAAAAAAAGAAAGAAAAAAAAAAAAAAAAAGAAAAGAAAAATCGAGATCCAATTTGCCTTTCTACAAGAGTCAGAAAAGATCTAATAATAAAAAGACTGAAAGTGGCAAGATGGAAGTAGACATTCCATGCAAATATTAACAAAACGAGAGCAGCAGACATCAAAACAGTATTCCAAGCTACATCTTAAGTCATATTTTATAAAATGTACTTTAAGTCAAAACTCCAAAGAGACAAATAAGGACATTAAACAATAACAGATTCATGAGAACCTATGACAAATTTGCGTGTGTGTGTGTGTGTGTGTGTATGTGTGTCTCACATTAGGGTTCCAAATATATAAAGCAAATATCAACAGAATTGAAGAAACACATAGAGAACAATTATAGAATATTTTAATATCCCATTTTCTATAATAAGAATAAAACAAGACAGAATATTAGTAAGAGAACAGAGGACCTGAAGGCAGTATAAAACAAATATTCCTAACATAGGTATACAAAACTCAACAACATTAAGATACACACCCTTATCGATAGCTCATACAACTTTCTTCTCGATAGGCCACCAAATAAGTCAAAAAAGTCTTAAAAAGTATTTTAGAACTGAAATATTATGGATTACTTTCCATAACAAAAATAGAATGACAATATAAAACAATAATATTAAAAGCTAACACGTTTACAAATATATAGAAATTAAACCAAATTCTTTAGCATTCTTTTGTTCAAAAGTTGAAATATTGTGAAGATGTCTATACTGCTCAATACGCAAGATTTAATGCAATGTTTTCCCAATTTCTCATTGCATTTTTGAAGACATAAAAACAGCAACCCTTAAAGTATATGGAATCTCAAGGGACAATAAAGTACCTAACAATCTTCAAAAACAGGAACAATGTTGGAAGCATTATAGTTTCTGATTTTAAAACGTATTATGAAGCTACAGAATTAAAACAATTTGCTACAAGTATAAAGGTTAAAAAAAAGTAGACAAAATAGAATGTAGCACATATATATACGGTCATATGAAGAGTCATTTTCATACCCATAATTATTATACCATTGCTACTGAAAGCCAATAGGTAAAAGCAAAACAAGTTTCTGTCACCAAATCATTCAGTAGGTACAATCTGAAATATAACAATACTTGGCTGGGCACTGTGGCTCATGCCTGTAATCCTAGCACTTTGGGAGGCTGAGGGCAGATCACATGAGGTCAGGAGTTCGAGACCAGCCTGGCTAACATGGTGAAACCCCGACTCTACTAAAAATACAAAAATTAGCTGGGCATGATGGCACTCGCCTATAATCCCAGCTACTTGGGAGGCTAAGGCAGTAGAATCGCTTGAATCCCGAGGGCCAGAGGTTGCAGTGACCCAAGATCATACCACTGTACTCCAATCTGGGTGAAAGAGTGAGAATCTGTATTATAAAAAAAAAAAACAAAACACACACACACACAAAACAAACAACAACAACAACAAAACTGCACTGTCATTCAGTTTTCAAAAAGCAGAAGATAGTCTAACAACTATAAAGATAAATTTTGATGACATTATGCAAAATAAAATGAGCCAGCCATAAAAAGACAGAGATTGTTGAGATATATGATGCAGTTACACTCCTAGAAAAAAAAGACTGGTGTTTGAAAAGTGCCATGAAAATGGGAAAAATTGGTAGTTGTTTAATATGTGTTGAGACTTAGCTTTGCAAGATAAAAACATTTTAATAAAATGTTGCATAATTATGACTCAAGTGAATATTTAAGAATATTTATTGTAAATTTTGTGATTTTTTTTTTGTTTTTTAAATTTTGAGACAGTCTTGCTCTTTCACCCAGACTGGAGTGCAGTGGCACCATCTCGGCTCACTGCAGCCTCCACATCCTCAGCTCAAGTGATTCTCATGCCTCAGCCTCCAGAGAAGCTGGGATTACAGGCATGCACTACCACACCTGGTTAATGTTTTATATTTTTAGTAGAGACAGGGTTTCACCACGTTGGCCAGGCTGGTCTCGAACTACTGACCTCATGTAATCTACCCGCCTTGGCCTCCCAAAGTGCTGGGATTACAGGTGTGACATGGACTAATCACTTGATCCCAGGAGTTTGACACCAGCCTGAGTAACATGGCAAAGCCCTGTCTCTACAAATAATACAAAGAAACTAGCCAGGCATGGTGGCTCACACCTGTAATCCAGCACTTTGGGAGGCCAAGGCAGGAGGATCACTTGAGGTCAGGAGTTCAAGACCAGCCCGGCCAATATGATGAAACCCCATCTCTACTAAAAATACAAAAATTAGTGGCTCTAATCCCAGCTACCCAGGAGGCTGAGGCAGGAGAATCACTTGAACCTGGGAGGTAGAGGTTGCAGTGAGCCAAGATCGTGCCACCGCACTCCAGCCTGAGCGACAGAGTGAGACTCTGTCTCAGGGGAAAAAAAACAAAAAAACAAAAACAAAGAAACTAACTGGGTGTCATGGTATGTACTTGTAACCCAGATACTGGAGAGACTGAAATGATAGAATCATCTGAGTTTGGAAGGTTGAGGCTGCAGTGAGCCAAGATCACACCACTGCAAACCAGCATAGTTGACAGAATGAGACCCTATCTTGAAAATAAATAAATAAATACAATTATTAAAAGAAAAAAAAAAAGGAAATAGAATGCCAGAGTGGCTTAAGAAAAAAGCATAAAATATGCTACCTACAAGAGACTCATTTTAGCATTGAGTCAAATAGGTCACAGATTGGAAAATATCTGTATTCCGTGAAAATAGTAACCACAAGTGGGTGAGGTGGTCATAATCATTTGACACAATACGCTTTAAGTATTAGTGGTTGGGCATGGTGGTTCACACCTGTAATCCCAGCACTTTGAGAGGCCGAGCTGGGTGGGTCACCTGAGGTCAGGAGTTCGAGACCAGCCTGGTCAACATGGTGAAACCCTATCTCTACAAAACTACAAAAATTAGCCAGGCATGATGGTGGGGGAGTGCCTGTAATCCCAGTTACTTGGGAGGCTGAGGTGGAAGAATGACTTGAAACTGGGAGATGGAGATTACAGTGAGCCAAGATCGTGCCATTGCACTCCAGCCTGGGCAAGAGAGCAAGACTCTGTCTCAAAAAAAGAAAAAGAAAGAAAAAAAAAAAGCATTAGCATGAGGCAAAGATTGATATTACATAATGGTAAAATAGGTCAATTTGCCAGGAATTCATAACTATTATATCTATCTATCTGCGTATGTATGTATAACATCAGGGCTCCAATATATATATAGCAATTACCGACAAAAGTGAAGCAGGAAATACATACCAACATAATAATTGTAGACTTCAAGACCCCATTTTCAAAAACAGAAAATAGAAAATTCAAATAAATTAATAAAACAAAGAAAACTTAAGGCCAGGTGTGGTAGCTTATGCCTGTAATCCCAACACTTTATTGGGCTGAGACAGGCAGATCACCTGAGGTCAGAAGTTTGAGGCCAGCCTGACCAACATGGCAAAACCCCATCTCTAATAAAAATACAAAAATTAGCTGGGTGTGGTGGTGGGCACCTGTAATCCAACTACTTGAGAGGCTGAGGAAGGAGAATCGCTTGAACCCAGGAGGCAGAGGTTACAGTGAGCCAAGACTGCATCATTGCACTCCAGCCTGGGTAACAGAGCAAGACTCCATCTAAAAAAAAAAAAAAAAAAAAAATAGAAAACTTAGACTTTATAGACCGTATTAATCATTTTGCATATAGAGGAATACCTGAGAGGGGATAATGTATAAAGAAAATAAGGTTTACTTGGCTCACCCTTTAGCAGACTATACAAGAAGTGTGTGCCAGCATCTGCTTCTGGTGAGGGTCTCAGGAAGCTTACAATCACGATGAAAGGCAAAGAGTGGACATATCACATGGTGAGAGAGCAAGTGTGAGCAAGTGTGAACCAGCTTTCATTTGAATTAATAAAGTGTAAGCTTTCTGATTACCAAGAGGATGGTGCCAAGCTATTCATGAGAAATTTTGCCTCATGACCAAAATAACTCCCATCAGTTCCCATTATCCAACATTGAGGATTATATTGCAGCATGATATTTGGAGAACATGGACATTCAAACCATATTATAGATCAACTAGGCTTAACAGACATGCAGAAAATTTACCAGTCAAATGCAAGAGATTACACAATATTTTTATTTACACCTGGTGTATTCTGTTAGGACACATATCAACTCATTTAATTTAAGAATACCATGGCCAGGCACAGTGGCTCACGCCTGTAATTCCAGCACTTTAGGAGGCCGAGGCGGGCGGATCACGAGGTCAGGAGATAGAGACCATCCTGGCTAACATGATGAAACTCCATCTCTACTAAAAATATAAAAAAAAAAATAGCCGGGTGTGGGGTGTGGTGGTTGGCGCCTGTAGTCCCAGCTACTTGGGAAGCTGAGGCAGGAGAATGGTGTGAACCTGGGAGGCGGAGCTTGCAGTGAGCCAAGATTGAGCCACAGCACTCCAGCCTGGGTGACAGAGCGAGACTCCGTCTCAGACCAAAAAAAAAGAATACCAGGCAGGCGCAGTGGCTC
Source organism: Rhinopithecus bieti (assembly GCF_001698545.2). NCBI lineage: Eukaryota > Metazoa > Chordata > Mammalia > Primates > Cercopithecidae > Rhinopithecus > Rhinopithecus bieti. The sequence continues at coordinate 53,509 of NW_016810102.1, forward strand.
ATGCCTATAATCTCATCGCTTTGGGAGATCAAGGTGAAAGAATCATGTGTTTTGAGACCAGCGTGCACAACCTAGAGAGTCCTTGCCCCTACAAATAATTTAAAAAATTAACCAGACACGGTAATGCATGTCTGTAGTCCCCAACTACTCAAAAGCCTGAGGTAAAAGGATCACTTGAGCCAAGGAGGCTGAGGCTGCAGCCAGTGAAAATCATGCCCACTGCACTCCAGCCGGGATGACAGATTAAGATCCTGTCCCAAAACAACAAGTATAGAGGACCAAAATTATACACTGTGTGTTTTCTGACCAAAAATGAATGATACTAGGAATTAAAAGTAAAACTGGCAAATCTTAAAATATATGAAAATAAAATACTCTTCAACATATTTTTGCTCAGGGGTCAAAACATTAAATTTTTTAAAAAATATCGGCCAGGCACGGTGGCTCACGCCTGTAATCCCAGCACTTTGGGAGGTCGAGGTGGGTGGATCATCTGAGATCAGGAGTTTGAGACCAGCCTGGCCAACATGGTGAAACCCAGTCTCTACTAAAAAAAATACAAAAATTAGCCAGGTGTGATAGTGTGAACCTGTAATCCCAACTAATCAGGAGGCTGAGGCAGGAGAATCGCTTGAACCTGAGAAGCAGAGGTTGCAGTAAGCCAAAATTGTGCCACAGCACTCCAGCCTGAACATACAAATTCAATATAATTTCTACAAAAAATCCCAATAGCACAGATTTTACAGAAATATTGTTAAATTTTGATTATGAACTGTAGTCAAATATCCATGAAAAAGAACAAACAGACATTATACTTTCTGATTTCAAAACATATTAAAAGATACAATAACCAAAACAGCATGGTACTGATGCAAAAACAGATAAACAAATGAAAGAACAGAACAGGGAACTCAAAAATGAACTCTTCTGTATATGATCAAATGATCTTCCACAAAGTTGTCATGAGCACAATAGAGAAAAGATATTCTCTTCAAAATATAATGTTGAAAACTGGACCTCAACACTGATAACAGAAGATTGGATTATTTCCGTGAACCATATATGAAAAATATTTTAAATAAGATACTTAGAAAATTGGTCAGGTGCGGTAGCTCACGCCTGTAATCCCAGCACTTTGGGAGGCCAAGGTGGGAGGATCAGATCAGGAGTTTGAGACCAGCCTGGCCAACATGATGAAACCCCGTCTCTACTAAAAATACAAAAATTAGCCGGGTATGGTGGTGCACATCTGTAATCCTACCTACTTAAGAGGCTGAGGCAGGAAAATTGCTTGAACCTGGGAGGTGGAGGGTGCAGTGAGCCGAGATCATGCCACTGCACTCCAGTCTAGGTGACAGAGCAAGACTCCATCTCAAAAAAAAAAAAAAAAAGGTACTTAGAAAAAAATATAGGGCAAAGACATGACATTGGTCTTGGCAACATTCTCTTAGACATGACATTAAATGCATAAAGCAACAAACATAAAGAATAAAAAAATTTAACTACACTATATTTCAAAACTTTTGCACATCAAAGAAAACATTCAATAATGTGACAATGCCTCTTACTAAATGGGTGATAACATTTGCAAATCACATGTGATGCGAGTTAATATTCAGAATATATAAACAACTCTTAAAACAGAAAAATAAAGTTGAATAACTTGGTTTAGAAATGGATAATTAATTTAATGATATTTTCATCAAAGATACACAGGCCAGGCACGGTGACTAGTGCTTATAATCCCAGCACTTTGGGAGCCTGAGGCAGGAAGGTTATTGAAGGTCAGTAGCTCGAGACTAGACTGGCTAACATGGTGAAACCCCGTCTTTACTAAAAATACAAAAATTAGCCAGGTGTGGTGGCGCACACCTGTAATTCCAGTTACTTGGAAGGCTGAAGCAGGAGAACCGGTTGAACCCGGGAAGGCTGGAGGTTGCAATGAGCTGAGATCACGCCACTGCACTTCAGCCTGGGCAATACAGTCCATTTCAAAAACACACACACACACACACACACAACACACACACACAAATGGGAAAAAGTGTTTGAAAGGACACACAAAATTACTAATTTATAGAGAAATGCATAAAAATCACAATAAAAAATAAAATCATCTCACATCCAACAGAATGGCCACTACTAATTTTTAAAAACATCAAATCTTAATCATTTTATTGGAAAATAAAACCCACGTTCATTGTTGGTGAAAACCAGATGCAGCCATTATTTAAAACTCTTATAAATGTTCCTCAGATAATTAAAAATGAAATAATCACCAAATACAACAATCCTATTTATGAATCTGTATCCAAAACATGCAACACAGGACCTGAAAGACATATTTGAACTTTCATGTTTGTTATACCACTATTCACAAAACCCAAAAGGCTGAAGCAACCCAGATATTCCTTGAAGACATCAAAAAATATAACATATACATAAAATGGAATATTATTGAGCCTTAAAGAGAAAATCATGTCACATTTTAAGATAAACTTTGAGAATATTGTCTCCTGAAATAAGCCAGTGACAAAATGATGGATACTATATGATTCCACTTATATGAGATAGTAGTCACACTAATCAAAACAGGAAGTTGAAGGGTGTTTGTCAAGGGCCAAAGAGAGTAAAATGAACAGTTGTTACTTAATGGGTATTGAGTTTCAGTTTTACAAAATATAAAATTTCTAGAAGTTTTTAACATAACAATGTGAATATACTTCACATGTCTGAAATGTACAGCTTTTTTTTAATTCTTTTTTGAGACAGGGTCTCACTCTGTCATCCAAGTTGGAGTACACAATTTTGGCTCAATGCAACATCAAACTCTAAGGCTCAAGTTATCCTCCCCTCTCAATCTCTCTAGTAGCTGGGACCATAGGCGCACACCACCATGCCTGACTATTATTAAAAATTATTTGTAGAGGCCGGGCGCGGTGGCTCAAGCCTGTAATCCCAGCACTTTGGGAGGCCGAGCAGACGCGCCGCGTGCCGAGGTCAGGGCAGATCGAGACCATTCCGTGCCGTAAACCACGGTGAAACCCCATCTCTTGACTAAAAATACAAAAACTAGCCAGGTGAGTGGGCGCGGCGCCTGTAGCTCCCAGGCCTACTCAGCGAGGCGCAGCGTGCAGAATTCGCCGTAAAACCCTGGAGGCTTGCAGAGCTTGCAGCTGAGCTGAGATCTGCGCCACTGCACTCCAGTCCGGCGACATGCAGCGCCAGACTCCGCCTCAAAAAAAAAAAAAACAAAAATTATTTGGTAGAGAGGGCGTCTTCATATGCCCTTGCGCCCGGGTGTGGTCTCAAACATTTGGCGTTCAAGTGATTCTTCTGTTTGGCCTTTCAATAATCTGCGGCATTACAGATGCTGAGCCCCCAATCATACCTGCGCCCTGAAACGTACACTTAAATAGATTTAAGATAGCAAATTTTATGTTATGTGTTTTACAAGAATTACTTTTTTAAAAGAAAACTGAAAAAATACACAATTATAAATCTTTCCAAAATTACCTTCAAATAACAAAAGTGTTTTTCTTACATAAGGAAAACATATATTCAGGCCAGGTGCAGTGTCTCACACCTGTAATCCCAGCACTTTGGGAGGCCAAGGCGGCAGATCACGAGGTCAGGAGATCAAGACCATCCTGGCTAACATAGTGAAACCTCGTCTCTACTAAAAATACAAAAAAATTGGCCGAGTGTGGTGGTGGGTGCCTGTAGTCCCAGCTACTCTGGAAGCTGAGGCAGGAGAATGGCATGAATCCGGGAGGCGGAGCTTGCAGTGAGCCAAGATTGTGCCACTGCACTCCAGCCTGGGTGACAAAGCGAGACTCCATCTCAAAAAAAAAAAAAAACAACAACAACAACAACAAAAATACACATTGTTAAAAACACATGGTGAAAAGAAGACTACTTCCATGACTACTCACTTAGATAAAACAACCATTGAAAATCATCTAAGAAAGAATATATACAAGATAAGCCATGACCAAAATTGAGGTCATATTTATAGACAATAACACACATATATATAAAATCTGATTGTGATAGACATGACTAACTTACCTCTTAATTAAACTTCACATTGTCTTAAAGTATACAAACAGAATTGCAAATTGTCTAAAATTATATGTAAGTAAAAAACAAAAAACACAATACACTGATGTTAAGAAACCTACAATAAAATAACACTAATCTGGAATGGCAACAATAGAAAATGTTTACTCGTAAACTATGGTATGCAACATTGATGTACCATTAAAAAAGAATTTCTCAGCCAGGCGTGGTGGCTCATACCTGTAATCCCAGCACTTTGGGAGGCCAAGGCAGGTGGATCATGGGGTCAGGAGTTCGAAACCAGCCTGACCACAGTGGTGAAACCTCGTCTCTACTAAAAGTACACTGGGCATGGTGGCAGGCGCCTGAATCCCAGCTACTCAGGAGGCTGAGGCAGGAGAATCGCTTAAACCCAGGAAGCGGAGGTTGCAGTGAGCTGTATCATGTCACTGCACTCCAGCCTGGGACACAAGAGCTAAAAATTCTATCTCAAAGAAAAAAAAAAGAAAAAGAAATATAAAATAAAATAACAGAAAAAAGTGGAACTAGCACATAGAAAGTAAACTATATAGGGAGAGTGACATTAGTAAGATGCAAAAATAAAAGGTGCCCTATTCGTTTATCCCCTCACAACAAGAAAATTTGTCAGCCATCCCTGAAAAAAATGCCTCTATGAGAGAATCAGGCATCATGGCTCACACCTGTAAGGACAACTACATGGTACATTAAGGTTGGAGAATCGCTTCAGGCAGGAATTTTAAGACCAGCCTGGGTTATGTAGCAACACTCCATCTTCAAAATAAACTCCTTTAAAGAATCTTTGAGATCCAGGGAGGAAGTTATGAAATTCTGCTAAAGTCCAAGATTGAGGAGTGTTTTTTCCAGGAGGTAGGCCCTCATTCAGGAGGCAAATTACAGGACCCCTGTTCTTGGCTGCAGACCATGAAATGGCCCACCCAACTTGGTCTCACCGCGAATTCTGAACTTACTCTGTAATGATCCCAAACTCCTCCCAGCCACAGTCTGGGAGAGGTCCTGCCCTTCCAGAGGCTTGGAGAAAGACACACATTTATAGCCATGTGGACAGGCCTGCAGACCTTGGGTTTTACTATGGTCCCTGAAGCAGTTCAATGACTCAGTTCCAGCTCCCTGAGCTACAGCTCATGGCCAGTTCTGCCTACATAGAAATCCACACAGTGACCTGGGAAAATCCTCTCTGGTACTCAGTGAAATCCATACTCATCCATATCCCAATAAAAGGCCCACCATATATAGACCCAACTGCAAAAACCTGCCCTGGTGTATTCCCCACAAAGCAAAGTCCTGAAAGATTCAGTCTGTCCAAAAATATAATGGGAATTACAACTACCCAAGCTCCTTGTAACAGTCAACTAAAGGTGGACCCTAGAGCAGACCCAGCATCCTTGTGAGCAAGCTACCTCTCTACTACAAACCCAGAGGGCAACCCATCACTCTGGGGGCCAACATAAAGAGATCTTTACCCCCTGAAACCAGGTTATAAAAACTTAAAGAGGTGTTTGTTTCTTCAAATTCACAGACATCAATGCAAAACTATATGTGCCATTGTCAATTGCTTCTATTTTAACATAGTACTGGAAGTATGTATTAGAAGAATTAGTTTAAAAAAAAAAAGAGGCTGGGCGTAGTGGCTCATGCCTATAATCCCAGCACTTTGGGAGGCCGAAGCGGGTGGATCACGAGATCGAGACCATCCTGGCTAACATGGTGAAACCCTGTCTCTACTAAAAATAGAAAAAATTAGCCGGGTGTGGTGGCGGGTGCCTGTAGTCCCAGCTACTCGGGAGGCTGAGGCAGGAGAATGGTGTGAACCCGGGAGGCGGAGCTTGCAGTGAGCCTAGATAGCACCACTGCACTCCAGCCTGGGCAACAGAGCAGACGCCATCTCCAAAAAAAAAAAAGAAAAGAAAAATAGCCATTGAAATTGAGGACAAATAAGTTGCTGCTGCTGTTGTAAATCATATGATCTTATCTTTTAAAAACCACAACTAGTACGTGAAAACCTGTTTAAACTAATAAATACACTGAGTAAATTACCAAAATGTAAAATTAACGTATGTTATCATTTCATACACTTAAACTATCTGGTAAAATAGAAGAAGAAAACAATCTTATTTACATTAGCATTAAATCATAAATTTCTGAGAAGAAATTTAACCAAGCTGGTAAAAAATCTTTTTTGACAGTTTTGCTCTGTTGCCCAGGCTGAAGTGCAGTGGGGTGATCTCAGCTCACTGCAACCTCCGCCTCCCAAGTTCAGGTGATTGTCCTTCCTCAGCCTCCCAAGTAGCTGGTGCATACCACCACGTCCAGTTTATTTTTTGTATTTTTAGTAAAGACGAGGTTTTGCCTTGTTGGCAAGACCAATCTCGAACTCCTGACCTCAAGTGATCCACCCGCCTCAGCCTCCCAATATGCTGAGATTACAGACGTGAGCAGCCAAACCCAGCCTAAAAATCTTCACAATGAAAGATATATCAATGAAAAAAATTAAGACACAAATAAACTTAAAAATATTTTACATATATGGATTCAAAGAATAAATACTGTTAAAGTGTCATTTATCCAAAGTGACCTACAGATTTAATAAACTCCCTATCAAAATTGCAGTGGTATTTTATTTACAGTAATGGAAAATACAATCCTAAAATTTACATGAAACCACAATAAACTTTTAATAGCCAAAGCAACCTTGAGGAAAAGAACAAAGTAGAAGGTCATCATACTTTATAATTTCAAACTATATTTCAAGGCCATAGTAATAAAACAGGATTGTATGTGCAGAAAATGAAGAAAATCCAATGTAATAGAAACTACTCCCACATATTTCAGACACGATGCAAAAGAGAACTTGAAAATAGTTTAACATAGTTTCTCAAAATTATGCAGATATCTGTGTGTCCCCAAAACAATGGAAAAGCATTAAGATTGTGCAGTCTCCTATATGCCATGAAGAGGACTTGAGCTTTCACCATAAACTTGAAGGAAAAATCACTGAAGGGAAAGTAGAATCCTTAGAGAATTTAAAAGCACAGACAGAATATGCTCCTATGCAAGAGCAAAAGAAAAAAAACCCAGCTCCCCAGAAACAACTTCTTTTGAACACAGCTTCCCAAATCACATTTTTTTTTTTTTGAGACGGAGTCTCACTCTGTTGCCAGGCTGGAGTGCAGTGGCACGATCTTGGCTCACTGCAACCTCCGCCTCCCTGGTTCAAGTGATTTTCCTGCCTCAGCCTTTCAAGTAGCTGCAACTACAGGTACACGCCACCACGCCCAACTAATTTTTGCATTTTTAGTAGAGACAGGGTTTCACCATGTTGGTCAGAATGCTCTCAATCTCTTGACCTCGTTATCCCCCGCCTCCCAAAATGCTGGGATTACAGAAATGAGCCACCGCGCCTGGCCCAAATCACATTTTAAGAACTGGCTTTCTCCTTGACCTTTAGACCTGTTATCTGTGTCATCTGTTATATTCACTGTCACTCTCACCTACCTGGGGGTTTGACTACCATCGCATGTCTCTTCATATTGCAGGGCTCTTTTCCTTGCTCCAGACAAATGATCAGGTCTGGCTTGGAGACAGCAATACCTGTTTTGTTAAAAATGAGTAACATGAATCTTGCTCATATTCTCCCATTATCAACCTAGTAATGTGCTCAGTAAAGAGGATGTAATTATTTTAGTAAATTAATCCCAAAATATCTAATAACATAAATTTCTAAATATTTAGAAAATACTTTAAATTTGTATGTTCTTAATTTCACTACTCAGTACTACTGCATCATTGGTGGTAGCAATTAGATTTTAAGGTGTAGGCAATTTTTATGCCACTAAATTTTTGGAATTATCATTAATCTAGAGTGAAGGATACAGAGTAGCTCAGGAATGAGGAAAGTTCAGGTCAAGATGAAACATCTTAAAGAGATTCGTTTCTAAATGAACAAATCCCCAGGATTTTCTTGAAAACAGGGATCTAAAACTTATTTATGCAACAGGGATCTAAAACTTATTTATGCAAAGCACAAATTTCCAAAAAAATACCTACAGAAAGGAGCAATGAAACCTTTAAATTATGTATTAAAATTATCCTCACCCAGGAAGACCAGGTTTCTGTAGTTATCTAACATCACATTCCTATACAAATTCTGCTGTGAAGTGTCCAGGCATTGCCACTCCTCCAGAGAGAATTCTATGGCCACATCCCTAAATGTCAGTGGTCCCTGAAAAACACACACACACACAAACATATTTACCAACTTGCCCTGGACAGAATTTTTAATTTGACTCAAGGTGGAATGGGAAAGTAGATAACTGGTTTTTACTTATAGGAGTGACTAAAATTATCCAATAAAATAATTTTCAAAACAGAAATATTCTCAAATGTATTCTCCAACTCTGAGAAAAGAGTGGCAGAAGATCCACAACAGCAGTTTATATATGATACTTTTCTAGATAATAAAGTATAGAATTAATGACACAAACACAAACATGTACATTTGTGAGTGCTATATTTACATCATACAGAATGAGCTGTGTATATTTTTCAGATAGAAAGAAATGTTGTGTTACAAGCTAGCTTTAAAATTTTAATGTGTACAATAATAAACTGGAGATCTTGTTATGCAGATTTTCTTTCCAGAGGATCTGGAATAAAGTCTGAGTTTCCAAATTTTAACAAGCTCACCAGTAATGCCAATGTTTTTGGCCCAAGAAGAATATTTTGTCAAACATCCAGTAAGTGGAAGAGCCTGTGTTTTTCCCAGATTTTCTGGCCTGTAAACAAAGATGAGAGCCTTTATTTTCCAAAGACAAATATATACAAAGGAAACCTAAGAAAGAAGGGCAGCTTCCAGATTAAATGTGATGGTTTACGCACATTAGCTGCATAAAGATACTTAATAAAGAAGAGAAAAACAACTCTATAGTAAGAAAAATAAATCCGTCAGGGAGCTCTTTTATTTTATTATACATAAGTTCTGGGTTACATGTTCTGTTACATAGGTATACCAAATGAATCACTAACGTCAACTGAACTAGGACAAATTTGTATGATGTGCTGAGGCAAACAGAAAAACACAGCATCGCTGCTTCAATATTGCCCCTCGCAAAAGCAAATTATAGTCTGAATGTAACCATACATAAATATCAGTTTTATGCCCTCTTTAAGATACAGATAACTCTTACGTTGTTATTTTGTGTGTGTGGTTTTTTGTTTTTTTTTTTCTGAGATAGTTTTGCTCCCTTGCCCAGGCTAGAGTGCAATGGTGTAATCTCGGCTCAGTGCAACCTCTGCCTCCCTGATTCAAGCGATTCTCCTGCTTCAGTCTCCCAAGTAGTTGGGATTATAGGAGCCAGCCACTATGACCAGCTGATTTTTTTTTTTTTAGTAGAGATGGAGTTTCACCATGTTGGCCAGCCTGGTCTCGAACTCCTGTCCACCTCAGCCTCCCAAAGTGCATGGGATTACAGGCGTTAGCCACGTACCTGGCTTATGTTGTTATTTTTAATAGTAATTTTAAGTAGTCTTTAACACCATAGAGAGGTTTTTCTCCTAATATTTTTTTTTTTGGAGATACAGTCTCACTCTGTTGCCCAGGCTGGAGTGCAGTGATGCAATCTCTGATAACTACAACCTCTGCCTCTCAGGCCCAAGCGATTCTCCTGCCTCAGTCTCCCTAGCTTGTAGCTGGGACTACAAGCATGCGCCACCACACTCAGCTAATTTGTGTATTTTTAGGATAGATGAGGTTTCACCATGTTGGCCAGGCTGGTCATGAACTCCTGGTGTCAGGTGATTTGCCCACCTCAACCTCCCAAAGTGCTGGGATTACAGGCATGAGCCACCATGTTTGGCCATCTCTGAGTAATTTTTTTTTAGAACTTTTTGGGTAATAAATGTTATCCTGTTTAAATAAGCATTTTGTTAATTCTGTTTTGCATAGAGCTAATGGAGAACACAAATGGAACCCCAACATTACATGTTCTCCGTATTTTACAAATGACCCCAGCTTGTTGGGAACAGGCCCCCCAAAATCTGGCCATAAACTGGCCATAAACAAAATCTCTGCAGCACTGTGACATGTTCATGATGGCCATGACGCCCATGCTGGAAGGTTGTGGGTTTACCGGAATGAACATCTGGCCCACCCAGGGCGGAAAACCGCTCAAAGGAGTTCTTAAACCACAAACAGTGGCATGAGTGATCTGTGCCTTAAGGATGTGCTCCTGCTGCAGATAACTAGCCCAACCCATCCCTTTATTTCCCATAAGGAATACTTTTAGTTAATCTATAATCTATAGAAACAATGCTTATCACTGGCTTGCTGTCAATAAATACATAGGTAAATCTCTGTTTGAGGCTCTAAGCTGTGAAGGCTGTGAGACCCCTGATTTTCCACTCCACACCTCTCTATTTCTGTGTGTGTGTCTTCAATTCCTCTAGCGCCGCTGGGTTAGGGTCTCCCCAACCAAGATGGTCTCGGCACCAGCTTTTCCCCAACAGGAATTTTGAGTATCTACACCCACAAAGGAAACATTTTTAATGTTGCACATCACAAATTCATGGTGAGAATTCTGCATGGAATATAAGAAGCCATGATGTAGAGAAAGTACAGTAGGCTCTGGTATATAGGAAAGGAGTATTTTTCAGAGACCCTTGACTTATCATAAGAACTTTTTAAAGTAGTTAAAGTAAACTTATTAGGGAAGAAAACTGCAATTAGAGAAGCAAAGGTTCACAAGTACTAAACGCATGGCATTCCAGGAAGAAGAGTGGGCATGATCTGAGACATGTTTAGCTAAGAAAAAAAAAAGACCATTTTTTCCTCTTTTCTCCTCCTTCTCTGGGATTCCTTGTCAGATGAGATTCTCTGGACAAATTACACCTGCATCTTGAGAATATGCCTTTAAAGTGTCAGCACCACCTGTTTACCTGCTAGCACCACACCCACAGGCAGATGACAAGAAAAAGTCCAAAACAGATAAAGTCCACCCATTTCTGTTCTTTATAACAGCAAAGATTCAGGAACAATGAGCTGCTCCACAGAGATAAAAATAAAGTTTCTCTTTCTCTGTCCTCAGGTGCCCTCCCTTGCCACAGACACCAGCAATTTCTGCTACAGTAATGGCAATATGGGCTGCACTGTTCTGTTCCTACCAAATTCAAACAGAACTGGCCCTGTGACCACCCTTTAGTACAAAGGCAGAAATTAATTCTTATGAATGTATTTTGAACCCCTCATAGCTGATTCTGTTCTCACTCTAGAATCACCTGAGGCACTCATTAGGTTGGTGTGAAAGTAATTGTCGTTGCTGCCAATTTCTTTTTAATGGCAAGGAAAAGAAATAAAATAATAAGTAATAATAATAGTTGTTTTTTTGTTTTGTTTTGTTTTTTAACAGCAGAAACAGACCAGGTGCGATGGTTCATGCCTATAATCCCAGCACTTTGGGAGGCCAAGGCGAGTGGATCACCTGAGGTCAGGAGTTCAAGACGAGCCTGACCAACATGGCCAAACCCCATCTCTACTTAAAAAAAAAAAGAAAAAAATTACCAGGATGTGGTGGTGCATGCCTATAATCCCAGCTACTGGGTAGGCTGAGGCAGAAGAATCACTTGAACTCAGGAGGCGGAGGTTGAAGTGAGACAAGATCGAGCCATTGCACTCTAGCCTGGGCGACAGCAAAAATCTCTCAAAAACAAAAAAAGGCGAAAACGACAATTACTTTTGCACCAATCTAATAATTAAAACAACATGGATGCTTCCACCAAGGACATTAAACAGAACTTGCGGAAAGGGCACAAGTAAAAAGATTTCTGCAAACTGGCCATGTAATCCTCATTAGAAGCCTGAGCTGATAATCACTTAGCTAAGCATTGCCTCTCAGACTTTAACGAGCTTATAAATCACTTGGTGATTTTGGCCCCACTCTATGTAATGTGATTCTGCAGGTTTGGAAAGGGTCCATGAATGGGTATTTTAAAGAAGTCCTTGTCAATGCTGATGTTGCTCCCCTTAGGCTCATTATTAGCACTAGTTAGAGGAAGCAGGCACAGCAAAGCGTAGCTTATACTCAGCACTCTTGTCACAACACAAATGAAGACAATCCATCTCCACCCTAAAGTATCTTCTTTGCTGTCTCTTTAAAGTTTACAGATGAAAAAGAAGGCAGCAATGTCTGAATAAGTCTGCCTTTGGAAAACAGCACATACACATGTACACTGCAATGTTTATTAAGCAGACACTGCGTTCACTGTGTTCTCACTCTCAAGAGTTCTCACACAGCGCTTCACTGGGAATAACACATTATGTGATTGAATCCTCATAACACCCTGGGAGCTAGTACTAAACGTTCAGTAACTCCCAGGATTTAGATGAAGGACCCAGTATTTTTATTTCTTCTTCTGTTTCTCTGTCATTGAGTTTTTTAAAAATGTACAGAATAGTGGCTCAAGCCTGTAATCCCAGCACTTTGGGAGGCCGAGACGGGCGGATCACGAGGTCAGGAGATCGAGACCATCCTGGCTAATATGGTGAAACCCTGTCTCTACTACAAAATACAATAAACTAGCCGGGCGAGGTGGCAGGCGCCTGTAGTCCCAGCTACCTGGCAGGCTGAGGCAGGAGAATGGCGTAAACCCGGGAGGCGGAGCTTGCAGTGAGCTGAGATCCGGCCACTGCACTCCAGCCTGGGCGACAGAGCGAGACTCCGTCTCAAAAAAAAAAAAAAAAAAAGTACAGAATAAAAACAAAATACAGACAGATGAGAGAGACACAGAAAGGAAAATTTCAATGTAGTTTAAAGGAATTTTTATTGTGTTTATATTTAGTTTTCTGTGATTTGTGAAACAACCACTGCATCTGCAGGAATAGAAAGTAAGTTGCTGGCCGGGTGCGGTGGCTCAGGCCTGTAATCCCAGCACTTTGGGAGGTCAAGGTAGGTGGGTGGAACACCTGAGGTCAGGAGTTCGAGACCAGCCTGGCCAACAGGGCGAAACCTCATCTCTACTAAAAATACAAATATTAGCTGGGCATGGTGGTGTACACCTGTAGTCCCAGCTACTCAGGAGGCTAAAACAAGAGAATCGAATGAACCCATGAGGCGGAGGTTGCAGTGAGCCAAGATCGCACCACTGCACTCCAGCCTGGGTGACACAGAGAGCGAGACTGTCTCAAAAAAAAAAAAAAAAAAAAAAAAAAAACTGAAATGAACCCTGAGTCAAAAGAAAACAAAGGATTTAGCTGTTCATATGATTTACATACATTTCAAAAAAGCAGAAAAATATCTACGTATAATCTAAATGCTTTAAGAAAACAGAGAAGAGCAAAATATTCTCCCTTATTTTCAGGAAACAGAGTAATAAAGTCTCTTATTTCTAATTTATATTTTCTCCTACAACAGCCAGGCCTCTGGACATACTGTTGAACTCTTGGACATCTGAACTCAGTAGATAACTGGCTTCTGGCATCTAAGCAGTAACCTTGGGCACACTGTGTGCACTTTAAAGAATGTTTATGGGGGCGGGGGAAAAACAGAAGAAAAGAGGTGTTATTCATGAGTGCATACGAATAAAGCAAGTTCTTGGAAACCTACGAAGAGACTTCGATTCTAGCACAGTAACAGTGGGAGACAACAACACCCCACAGACACTATTAGACAGATTATTGAGGCAGGAAATTAACAAAGATATTAGGACCTAAACTCAATACTTGGTCAAATAATCCTAATAGAAATTACTCTCCATCTTAAAACAACATAAATGGCCCGGCATGGTGACTCACGCCTGTAATCCCAATACTTTGGGAGGCCGAGGCAGGCAAACCACCTCAGATCTGTTCAAGACCAGCCTGGCCAACATGGTGAAACCATGCCGACTCTACTAAAATTACGAAAATTAGCTGAGTATGGTGGTGGGCACCTGTGATCCCAGCTACTAGGTAGGCTGAGACACAAAAATCACTTGAACCTGGAAGGCGGAGTTTACAGTGAGCCATACAATTACATGGAACTTAACTCGCTCTTGAATGATATTTGGGTAGATAATGGAATTGAGACAGGAATAAAGAAGTTTTTTGAAACAAATGAGAGCAAAAATACAACACACCAGTATCCCTGGAACACAGCTGAGGCAGTGTTAAGAGGGAAATTTATGCCATTAAATGCTCACATCGAAAAGTTAGAAAGATCTAGATTTAACAACCTAATATCACAAATAAAAGAATGAGAGAAGCAAGAGCAAATCAACCCCTAAACTAGCGGAAGACAAGAAAAAAACTAAAATCAGATGTGAACGGAAGGAGATCTATACATAAAAAAATTACAAAATAACAAGAAATTCAGAAGTTAAATCTTTGAAAAAAATAATAAACTAATAGCTAGATTAATGAAGAAGATTCAAATAAATACAATTGGAAATGACAAAATGAACATTACCACTGAATGTACAAAAATACAAATAACTTGGCCAGGCACAGTGGCTCACGCCTGTAATCCCAGCACTTTGGGAGGCCAAGGACGGTAGATCACCTGAGGTCGGGAGTTTGAGACCAGCCTGGCTTGGCCAACATGATAAACCCCATCTCTGCTAAAAATACAAATATTAGCTGGGTGTGGTGACGCACGTCTGTAATCCTAGCTACTCGGGAGGCTGAGGCAGGAGAATCGCTTAAACCTGGGAGGCGGAGGTTGCAGCGAGTCGAGATCGTGCCATTGCACTCCAGCCTGGGCAACAGAGCGAGACTCCATATTAAAAAAATAAATAAATAAATAAATAAATAAATAAATAAATAAATAAATAAATAACTTGAAATGATTTTCTTCTATGGAAATTGTGGGTTTTTTTCCCATTGTGTAAGTGCCTTGACTCAATGTGATTTATTACTTCAGGATCTATGTAGTACCTTTCTATGCTGTGTGTTCTTCTTCTGTAAACAGGGGATGATAACAACAGTACCTGCCTCAGTGAGTTGCGTAAGTAACCATTACATAGGTAATCCAGGATCATCTTCCCATCCCAAGGTCCTTAACTTTAATCACCTCCACAAGCCCCATTTGCCACATAAAATAACATATGCACAG
The DNA here is from genome assembly GCF_001698545.2 of Rhinopithecus bieti. Classification (NCBI taxonomy): domain Eukaryota; kingdom Metazoa; phylum Chordata; class Mammalia; order Primates; family Cercopithecidae; genus Rhinopithecus; species Rhinopithecus bieti. The sequence goes on from NW_016810102.1 coordinate 68,691, forward strand.
GTTCTGGGGATTAGCATATGGACATCTTTGGGGAGGTCATTATTCTGCCTACCAGATATGTAGNGACGGGCGGATCACGAGGTCAGGAGATCGAGACCATCCTGGCTAACACGGTGAAACCCCGTCTCTACTAAAATACAAAACTAGCCGGGCGAGGTGGCGGGCGCCTGTAGTCCCAGCTACTCGGGAGGCTGAGGCAGGAGAATCACTTGAACCCAGGAGCAAAGGCTGCAGTGAGCTGAGATCATGCCATTGCAACAAGAGTGAAACTCCATCTCAAAAAAAAAAACAAAGTTGGTTCAACAAACACAAATCAATAAATGTTATTTATCACATAAACAAAACTAAAGACAAAACCCACAAGATTATCTCAATAGATGCAGAAAACCCACAAGATTATCTCAATAGATGCAGAAAAGCTTCTGATAAAATTTAACTTACTTAATATAAAAAACCTTCAACAAACTAGGCATTGAAGGTACATACTTTAGCCTAGCATACTTTAACCTAGCAGTGGCTCACTCACACCTGTAATCCAGCACTTTGGGAGGTCGAGGCGGGCAGATCATGAGGTCAGGAGATCGAGACCACCATGGCTAACACAGTGAAACCCCCTCTCTACTAAAAACACAAAACAAAGTTAGCCGGGCATAGTGGTGGATGCCTGTAGTCCCAGCTACTAGGGAGGCTGAAGCAGTAGAATGGCGTGAACCCAGGAGGCGGAGCTTGCAGTGAGCTGAGATCACGCCACTGCACTCCAGCCTGGGCAACTGAGCAAGACTCCATCCAGCGGGGCGGGGGAGAAGGTACATACTTCAAAGTAATGAGTTGTCTATGACAAACCCACAGTCAACATATTGAATGGACACAAGCTGGAGGAATTCCTCCTTGAAAACTGCCAAAATACAAGGATGCCTTCTCTCACCACTCCGATTTAACACAGAATTCTAAGTCCTGGCCAGAGCAGTCAGGCAATTGAAAAAAAAAAAAAAAAAAAAAGGCATCCAAGGCATCCAAACAGGAAGAGAGAAAGTCAAACTATCCCTGTTTCTAGATGACACGATTCTATACCTAGAAAACTCTGTATTCTCTACAGAAAAGCACTTTAAAATGACAACTTCAGCAAAGTTTCAGGATACAAAATAAATGTACAAAAATCAGTAGCATCTCTGGTACATCAAAAACATCCAGGCCAAAAGCCAAATCAAAAACAATTCCATTCACAATTTCCACACAAAAAAAATAAAAAATCTAGGGATACAGCTAACCAGGGCAAGAATTACAAGACATTGTTTAAAGAAGTCAGAGATGACACAAATGGAAAATCACTGAATGCTGACAGACAGAAAAGACTGGTATCATTGAAATGGCCATACTGCCCAAAGAAATTTACAGATTTAAGGCTGGGCATGGTGGCTCACGCCTGTAATCCCAGGAGTTTGAAACCAATCTGGCCAACATGTCGAAACCCCATCTCTACTAAAAATACAAAAATTAGCTGGGTGTGGTGGTGCATGCCTGTAATCCCAGCTACTTAGGAGGCTGAGGCTGAAGAATTGTTTGAACCTAGGAGGCGGAGGTTGCAGTGAGTCGAGACTGAGCCATTGTACTCCAGCCTGGGCGACAAGAGCAAAACTTCGTCTCAAAAAATAAATAAATAAATAAAAATTTACAGATTTAATGCTATTTTATCAAATTACCAAAAGATTCTTAACAGAAAAAAAACTATTTTAAAATTCATATGAAACAAAAACAAACAAAACAAACAAACAAACAAAACTCAAATAGCCAGGGCAATCTTAAGCAAAAAGAACAAAGCTGGAGTCATTACATTACCCGACTTCAAACTATAGTACCAGGCTGCGTTACCAAAGCAGCATGGTACTGGTACCAAACAAACAAACAAACAAACAAACCAGGCTCATAGACCAATGCAACAGGATAGAGAGCCCAGAAATAATGCCACACACCTATAACCACCTGATCTTCTACAAAGCTGACAAGAGGAATGTGGGAAGAATTCCCTATTTAGTGGTGCTGGCATAACTAGCTAGCACTATGTATAAGATTGAAACTGGACCCCTTCCTTACACTACATACAAAAGTCAACTCAAGATAAATTAAAGACTTAAATTTGAAACTTAAAATTAAACAAAAGCCCTGGAATATAACCTAGGAAAGACCATTCTAGACATAGGAACTGGCAAATATTTCATTATGAAGATACCAAAAGCAATTGCAACAAAAGCAAAAATGGACAAATGAGACCTAATTAAACTAAATGGCTTCTTCACACCAAAGGAAACTATCAACAGAGTAAAAACACAACCTACAGAATAATAGAAAATATTTGCAAACTATGCTTCTGCCAAATGTCTAATATCCAAAATTGATAAAGAACTTAAGCAGGTTTAAAAAAAAAAAAAAAAAAACTAAGAAGGAAAAAAGCATGAAGAGATGTTCTTCAAGAGAAGAAAACACATGTGGCTAACAAGCATATTAAAAAATGCTCATTATTAATCATTAGAGAAATGTAAAGAAAAACCACAGTGAAATACAATCTCACACCAGTCAGAATGGCTATCACTAAAAAGTCAAAAAAAAAAAAAAAAAAAAAAAAAAAAAAAAAAAAAAAAAAAA
>NW_016810102.1:71399-84592 GCF_001698545.2 Rhinopithecus bieti
CACAGATGCTTGTAAGGCTGCAAAAAGAAAAAAAAAAGAATACTTATACACTGTTAGTGGGAGTATAAATTAGTTCAACCACTGTGAAAGCAGTGTGATGATTTCTCAAAGAACTAAAATCAAAATTACCATTTGATTCAGCAACCTGGATACCCAAAAAATATCCTATATACCCCCTAAAATACAAATTATTCTATTTTCAAGACACATGCACATGCATGTTCCTTGCAGCACTATTCACAATAGTACTTGTGAGCAAAGACATGGAAGCAACCTAAATGTCTATCAATAGTAGACCGGATAAAGAAAACATTATGGCTGACACAGTGGCTCACACCTATAATCCTGGCACTTTGGGAGGCCAAGGTGGGCAGATCACTTAAGGTCAGGAGTTCAAGACCAGCCTGGCCAACAGGTTGAAACCCTATCTCTACTAAAAAATACGAAAAAAATTAGCCAGGCATGGTGGTGCATGCCTGTAATCCCAGCTGCTTGGGAGGCTGAGGCAGGAGAGTCGCTTGAACCTGGATGGTGAAGGCTGCAGTGAGCCAATATCGCACTGCTACACTCCAGTGTGGGTGACAGAGGGAGACTGTGAAAGAGAAAAAAGAAAAAAACATATTGTCGGGTGCAGTGGCTCACGCCTATAATCCCAGCACACTGGGAGGCCGAGGCAGTTGGATTGCCTAAGCTCAGCAGTTTGAAACTAGCCCGGGACAATGTGGCAAAACCCCCCATACCTGCAAAAAATACAAAAAGAAAAACTAGCTAGGTGTGGTGGCATATGCCTGTAGTCCCAGCTACTTTGGGGGCTGAAGTAGGAGAATTGCTTAAGCCCAGGATATTGAGGCTGCAGTCAGCCAAGATCACACCACTGTACTCCAGCCTGGGCAATAGAATATCCTGTCTCCAAAATAAAACAAAAGATTTAATAAAAACAAAATATGATATATAAACATCATGAAATACTATGTGGCCCTAAAAAAATAATAAGGTTATGTCCTCTGCAGCAACATGGTTTGAGCTGGAGACCATCATCTTTAGCAAGCTAATGCAGAAATGGAAAACCAAATACATGTTCTCATTTATAAGTAAGTGCTAAATAATAAGAACACATGGCATCTTGGGAGGCAGAGTCCAGCAGATCAGTTGAGGTCAGGAGTTTGAGACCAGCTTGGTTAACACGGTGAAACCCTGTCACTATTTTTAAAAATAAATAAATTAGCCAAGCATGGTGGCAGGTGCCTGTAATTTCAGCTACTAGGGAGGCTGAGGCAGGAGAATCACTTGAACCTGGCAGGCAGAGGTTGCAGTAAGATCATGCCACTGAACTGTAGCCTGAGTAAGAGAGCAAGACTCCATCTCAAAACAAACAGACAAACAAAAACACATGGACACAAAGCAGGGAACAACAAACACAGAGGCCAAGTTGAGGGTGGGGGGTGAGAGAACAAAGAGGATCAGAAAAAGTACCTATTTGGTGCTATGCTTACTAACTCAGTGACAAAATAATCTGCACACCAAAGCCTCACGACACAATTTTACCTATATAACAAATCTGCACGTGTACCACGAACCAAATATAAAAGTTAAAAGGAAAAAAAAATCCATGAGTGGAGAATAGTACGATGTAGGTGGAAGGATTTGTTTGTGCTATCAGACAAACAGCCCAGGGAGGCTGTACTCTGATTTGTGTCCATGCAGGCAGACGAGATGATGAACAGGTGGTGCAGAACTGTTGGTTGGTGGAGAAAGCAGGTTGCTACTGCAGATTCAGTGTACGGGGGTGGGGATATGCCCAGAGACATGTAGACACTTTTGTGGATTTTTGGCAAAAAATACCAGGATGAAAAATGGTGAAATTCCTGAGGGCGGTGCCTAGTCCTGGGAGGGGTGTGGACACATCAATGTCTAGTGGGTATGTTTGAGAGTGGATGGGAATCCTGTGGTGGCAGCTGTGGAAAAAAGGGGTCCGTTATCACAGCTCATTTCCTCTAAGTTTTCAGTTCTTGCTTACCTTGGGAGGAGACCTGGAATCACAGGACAATGGGCAGTGTGACAGCCTGTGTACAGGAGAGCAGAGTCTCCCATTCCCACATACCCAGAGTTCCATTCCAGGCCAGGATTCTGTGATATCTCTCCTCTGGTACCAAATATCTAAAGTTTGTTGAATACCAAGCAATTCTCTAACATCAACTAATTGTCTAATATCTGAATTCTGACACCACCCGGGGTCAGCACAGACCCTGATTCAGGGCTCAGTCCCACAACACTATCCTCACTACAGATGCCAGTCACAAATTCCATAGGCCCATCTATACACTGGGGTTACCGTTTAAAAATCTGGGATTCCCATAACCTCCCTCAAGTTCAATAATTTGATAGAGCTACTCACAGAACTCAGCAAACACTGTAGTTACGTTGACCAGTTTATTATAAAAGACGCAACACAGGAAAACTCAAATGGAAGAAACAGGACCAAGAAAAGAGGTGGGGAAAGATGAAGCACATAGATAATCCTGGTAAATAGCTGTGATTAATAAAATTATCCATCCTTTTTGTTCTCCAGGAACAGTTTATGGAAAGAAACACCCTTCCCATTATGATTTAGATGGTGCTCTCTTTTCTTACTTATCACATAACCAAACACAGACTCCACATTTTCTTTTCTCATTAAAAAACAAACAACAACAACAGAAAAAAAACAGCTGAATTGGTCTCAGTGGCTAAGAAAAAATACTTCTTAATCAAACTTTACTTAAGTTTATCTTCTTCCCACAGGTTCAGAACTTTGAGCTACCCTCAGTCTGAGCCAACATACACCATTTTATGTCCCAGCTAAGAACACACTGACTTCAGAGTAAAACATTCTGATATAAAATCTAATTTTCCCACCCTCTATTTGCCATCTCCTCCCACCTTCTTTCTAATCTTGTCTGCCTAAACTTTGCAATCCGTAAAGATCTTATAGTTGGTACTTTGCCTGTTGCAATACTCCTTTGGAATTCAAATTTTTTTGTACATAAATATAACTTTGTTTTATTTTATAAAGTCTAGAAACTACCTTAAAACAGTAACAACTTCATCTTCAGTAAGACCCTCCCAGTCCCCTTCCATCTTAACCTTAACTGCATCTGCCTGTGCGTCCCCAGCTTTCCTGGGCTCTGTTGCTTCTCTCAGTATAAAGGCTTCTTCCATGGCTGGTGTGAGCAGGCTGGGACATCTGCAGGGGAGGCTCTCCAGAAAAAACCTAACTGGGCCTTTAATAACCTCCTTTTGCAGGCTCCATATTAGCCTTAGCTTGGAGTCACTGGGCTGAAGCTTTAATTTCCATGTCAGAGGTATTCACTTGGTTTTTGAAAGTGTTTTAAAAAATCCAGCAAAATTACTCAAACACAGTGATCATATAAGGGGAAGACATTTTAAGGTGTTTACATTTTATACCTCAACAAGAAAAGCAAAAGTATCCATTCCTTTTAGATGATAAATGTGTTATTTTATAATTTTTATTAAAAATCATGTAGTAAACAATTAGTCATATGGGAACACTTCTGGGAGGTACCAAGTTTTACCATATAATTCAGCATTAAACTCAGAAATCAAGATAACAGGACATAGACCAGAGATATTCACTGTCACAAATGTACTCTACATGTACGAACTGATGTTTTCACAAATGTAAGTAACTCACCAATCATCTACTACATATTCTTGTGGAAAAGTATTTATTTTCTTTTATTTTTTTTTTTTGAGACGGAGTCTCACTCTGTCACCCAGGCCGGAGTGCAGTGGCCGGATCTCAGCTCGCTGCAAGCTCCGCCTCCCAGGTTCACGCCATTCTCCTGCCTCAGCCTCCCAAGTAGCTGGGACTACAGGCGCCGCCACCTCGCCCGGCTAGTATTTTTTTTTTTTTTTGTATTTTAGTAGAGACGTGGTTTCACCGTGTTAGCCAGGATGGTCTCGATCTCCTGACCTCGTGATCCGCCCGTCTCGGCCTCCCAAAGTGCTGGGATTACAGGCTTGAGCCACTGCGCCCGGCCAAAAGTATTTATTTTCTACAGCCAAAATTAAAAACAGATTCTCCCTATTTTTTTCCTTGGTAGCATTCTAAAAGTCAAGACTTGGAATTCTGTTTGATCTCACCCATAAAAGACACACCTGAGAAAATTCTTAAACTCATTCTGGGAAAGAAAAGATAAATGATGATTTTAACAAATGGACTATATAATTAGATATTTCTCTCCCTGAAACCCACTTTTAAAAAATTTTTACCTTTCAAGTTTTACTAATAAAAGCAATTTACAGTAAAAAACTGAAGTCAAAAAAAGTGAACACATTTTTCAAGATTATAAACCCCCATAGAGTGGCAGTGCTGATCAGAAAACTGATGTGTTTGACTCCTGTCAAGTCACGCCATGATCACTTGACTCTCCCACCCCATCCTGCTAAGTGCTCAATGACCACGCTGTTCAGAGACACTATACCTCAGTTACTGCTCCAGATGCATTTTAGTTTGCAAGTTCTTGCATCACCTCACTGGAGTAAGTTTTTTTAAGTTTTGTTTGTTTTTTTTTTTTTTTTTTGGTACACTATTTTTTCTTCCACAAATGTTAGAGAATTCGGGGGAAGAAATTATTTGTTTTCCCCTTAATACCAGCATCTGATTGGCTGACCAGCAATCTGTCTCCAAGAAATGAAAGCTGGGCTGGGTGAAGACAATCTTAATGTCTCAACGGGTTAGCTTTTCAAAAAACACAAAAAGTGTGGCCAGCGCAGGGTGCCTGTAATCTCAGCACTTTGGGACGCCAAGGTGGGCAGACCACTTAAGGCCAGGAGTTCAAGGCCAGTACGGCCAACATGGTGAAACCTTGTCTCTACAAAAAACACAAAAATTAGCCAGGTGTGTCAGCGTGCACTTGTAATCCCAGCTACTTGGCAGGCTGAAACTAGAGAATCGCTTGAACCTGGGAGGCAGAGGTTGCAGTGAGCCACAATCGTCCCACTGCACTCCAGCCTGGGTGACAGCGTGAGCCAGTCTCAAAAAAAAAAAAAGTGCACCAGGAGATGCCTGTCAGCCCCATGACATCCATCTGCTCTTTGGAAAAGCTACACTCCATACATGAGACTGTCCTATGGGAGAAAATGACCCAGGAGCTGATATTCACTAAACATTCTAGCAGACATAGCGATTGTGGGTATCTTGGTTTATCCCCAGACAGTACTAAAAGTCAAAACCAGGAAAACACTGAGGAGCGGCTGAGGAAACATCACTCCATAAAGTTTCCAAAGGGAAACCTTGACCCAAAAACATTTTGATAAGATCTCTGTGCCTAGGGAAGATTTTTTTAAAAAGAGGCGCAGACATTTTTTACAACACAGTGTCAGGGGACGATTCTTTGCTTTCTTCTCCTGGGAAATATTTTCAAACAGACAAAAATTTTTCTAAAGTGCTATCCGATGCTTTGTCAAAAAATGATTAATTAAAATACAGTATCTAAAATGTACACTAAAACAATGTGAATTAGGATGAGGAAGTTGGCATTTCGGAATGTCAGAACTGGAAATTTGGTATTTTACTGCAAGTCAGAGTTAAGCTGGAGGAATTGGGGGTGGGGAGTAGTCTTGATATTCTGCTTGGGCCACATGTGAAAAATTCAGGGGAAAATCTGTCCCCTGTGGAGTGTGAACATAATTAAGTAGTAGGCAATCAGACTGAGGTAGCTCCAGTCCCAGGGTCCCCATTTAAAAAAAAATTTAAGTCAAATTGGCCGGGCGCAGTGGCTCACGCCTGTAATCCTAGCACTGTGGGAGGCAGAGGCCCGTGGATTGCCTGAGCTCAGGAGTTCGAGACCAGCTTGGGCAACACAGTGAAACCCAGTCTCTACTAAAATACAAAACAATTAACTGGGCGTTGCGGCGTGCGCCTGTAATCCCGATTAGTTGGGAGACTTAGGCAGGAGAATTGCATGAACCCGGGAGGCGCTGGTTGCAGTGAGCCCAGATCGCGCCATTGCACTCCAGCCTGAGCCACAGTGTCAGACTCCGTCTCAGAAAGAAATGAAAAAAAAAAAAATCTAACTCAAACTTTTTGTAAATTACAACATGGGGGAAACAAAATTCAGGCTTAACCAACCATAAACTACCAATTAACCTCTGATGACATAACCAGGAAATGTTCACCCTGATTTTACAAATTAAGAAACTACATAACGGTACCTAACCAACTACTGGTTTTCTTCATCACACACCTTATAAAAGTCTTTCCTTCAAGCCCCTCCCATGGACCACAAACTACAAACCACAGCTGGGTGCTCTATAATCTGTGAATGACTGTCTGATTAAATTCTTTAATATTTTCGGGGTGACTTCCATATATTTTAATTAAAAAAAGGAGGGTCTGGGAACCCCACGAACCAAAGCTCTTCCTATTCATGAACCCTGCACCCTGAGTCATCGGGGAGAGATGAGGCGCTGCGGGTGCAGAGCTGCCCAGAAAGGGTTCCAGGCCAGGGCACGGTCACTCCGCAGGTAGGAGACAGGACGCCCGGGGTCCCGGCTGCCAGCCCAGCAGCCATCTTATGACTGAAGGGGACTGAGGGCCGAGCTGCGCCAAGGAGAACTCCCGGCCGCGGATTTTGGAATTGACTGCAGAGCAGCCGGAGTCTCGCCACCGCCACTTCCCAGCAGTTCCAACCAGCCCCTCCCCCTCTCTCGGGATCTGGGATCCGGCACTCTCACCATTTCCAGGCTTCCAGGGAGTCCTGGCGTCTTAGCTGTGGATCTCCCAATACCTGCAGGTAACGGGGCCACAGAGGCTGGACCTCTAGGAGCAGAGGACACAGAGCAATGAAGACGAGAGCCGGAGCTCCGGCTGAGGCGAGAGACAAAGGCCCCGCCAATTCCCGGAAGCCGTCCTGTCCGCTCCAGCTGCGTGCCTGATTGGACGGGTCCCAGTCCAGCGTCTCTGATTGGATGATGTTTAAGGACCCGCCCCTTCAGGCCCTGAATGACAGAAGACGTGCTCAGTTGCTGGGCTGAAAGAAGATAGAATGAAACCTAAGCTGCAGGCTTTTCAGTCAGGGCTTCCTCCCTGAACTGAGCCAGGCCCACCCACCGGGTATTTGCATTTACCCTTGAGTATAAAGTCATACGTATTTGTATTAATAAATAGTATACTGTGTGAAAGGAAAATAAATTTTGGGGCCCCAAAATCACTAAGCTATAGGGAAAAGTCAAGCTGGGAACTGCTTAGGCAAACCTGCCTTCCATTCTATTCAAAGTCACCCCTCTGCTCACTGAAATGACTGCATATCTGATTGCCTCCTTTTCTGAGGCTAATCAGGAACTCAGAAGAATGCAACCATTTGTCTTTTATCTACCTAGGACCTGGAAGCCCCCTCCCCATGTCCAGTTTTCTTTCTTTCTCTCTCTCTCTCTCTCTCTCCCTCTCCCTCTCCCTCTCTGTCTCTTTCGGAGTCTCGCTCTGTCTTCCAGGCTGGAGTGCAGTGGCACGATCCGATCTCCGCTAACTGCAACTTGCACCTCCGTAGTTCAAGCGATTCTCCTGCCTCAGCCTCCAGAGTAGCTGGCTAGTTTTTGTTTTAGTAAAGTGCTAGGATTACAGGCGTGAGCCACCGCGCCCGACCCAGAGGTACTTTTTTTTTGAGACGGAGTTTCACTCGCATGATCTGGGGTTTTACCATGTTGGCCAAGCTGGTCTTGAACTCCTGACCTCAGGTGATCCACCCGCCTCGGCTTCCCAAAGTACTGGGATTACAGGCGTGAGCCACCGCGCCTGGCCTCAAAATAAACTTTCGAAATTAACTGAGATCTGTCTCAGATATTTGAGGTTCACAATTATATGGCTATTAACAAATGGAAAAAATATAATAACATTATTCAACAATTTCAGATTTTAGGACCTTCCTAGCTTCTGGTCCTTTAAGCAGGCAGCCTGAAATTTTAAAACGGAGGCAATCCTCTGAAACAAAATGTAAGTAACATGTGAATTTTAAACATTCTAGTAGCCAAACTTAAAAAAAAAAAAGCAGGTGGAATTTATTGTAACAATTTCATCGTTAAATACTCTAGTTCTAGAATTCAAATATTCTAATATTCAAAATATTATTTTAATATGTGAGCAGTATGTAATTTTTCATGTAATATATTATTGTATATAATATAAAATATATATAATAATATATAATATTATGTATAATATTATACATGACCTCAAGTGATCCACCCGCCTTGGCCTCCCAAAGTAGTGCTAGGATTACAGGCATGAGCCACCGCGCCCGACCCAGAGGTACGTTTTTTTGAGACGGAGTTTCACTCGCATGATCTGGGCTCACCACAACCTCCACCTCCAGGTTCAAGCGATTCTCCTACCTCAGCCTCCTGAGTAGTTGAGATTACAGGCATGCGCAACCATGCCAGGCTAATTTTGTGTTTTTAGTAGAGACGGGGTTTCTCCAAGTTGGTCAGGCTGATCTCGAACTCCCAACCTCATGTGATCCCCCCGCCTCGGCCTCCCAAAGTGCTGGGATTACAAGTGCTTTTAAGAGAAAGAGACAGACACGTCATAGGAGGATCCCATGGCAGAGAAAAGAAAGAGGACCGGGCGCGGTGGCTCACGCCTGTAATCCCAGCACTTTGGGAGGCCGAGGCGGGCGGATCACGAGGTCAGGAGATCGAGATCATCCCATCCCGGCTCACACAGTGAAACCCCGTCTCTACTGAAAATACAAAAAACTAGCCGGGCGAGATGGCGGGCGCCTGTAGTCCCAGCTACTCCGGAGGCTGAGGCAGGAGAATGGCGTGAAGCCGGGAAGCGGAGCTTGCAGTAAGCCGAGATCGCGCCACTGCACTCTAGCCTGGGCGACAGAGGGAGACTCCGTCTAAAAAAAAAAAAAAGAAAAAAAAGAAAGGAAGGAAGGAAGGAAGGAAAGAAAGAAAGAAAGGTCTAACTTATGGAAGAAAGAATCACCTATCATCTGGAATAGCATAAGACAAGCAAAAGAGGTCACAACATGACTACGTCAATGAGAAGAAAAAGGCATCCTGGCTGAAAGGACTCATTGGCATCATGAAGCTACATTTAGTAAGCTGAGGTGAATGGTCAGCCTCTGGGATACCGACAGTCTACCAAGAAGACTGAACTCATTCTAATAAAATCAGCATGTCTGCACCATTCTGGTGGCATAGGGTTACAGTATCCTTACAGAAACCCCATAAAGACCAGTGGGCACCCTCCTAGAATTGAAGTTATTATGAAAAAGCATATCAGCGCCGGTCACGGTGGCTCATGCCTGTAATCCCAGCACTTTGGGAGGCTGAGGCGGGTAGATCACCTGAGGTCAGGAGTTTGAGACTAGCCTGGCCAACATGGTGAAGCCTCATCTCTACTAAAAATACAAAAATTAGCCGGTATGGTGGTGTGCACTTGTAGTCCCAGCAACTCGGGAGGCTAAGGTATGAGAATCGCTTGAACCTGGGAGGCAGAGGCTGCAATGAGCCAAGATGGAGCCATGGCACTCCAGCCTGGGAGACAGAGCGAGACTCTGTTTCCAAAAAAAAAGCATACCAGCTTGGTGCCTTGGCTCATGTCTATAATCCTCATGGCATCGTGGCATGGAAAACTAGAACATGGACACACACACAGGTTCAGAGTGGAACTTTATAGGCAAAAGAGAAAAAAGAGCTCTCTGCGACAGAGAGGGTTCTTGGAGAAGTGGGTTGCCGGTTTCCTGGTGAAATGCAAGGTGCCTGACTTACATAGGGTATGAAATATTGATTGGATTAGGTGCGCCATTTGTATACAGTGCAAAAAACTGGTTAGGTCTAGTTGTGCTATTTGCGTAGGTGTGAAAATCTGGCCACCCCCACCCTAATTTTTTATTATGCAGATAGGTTCTCTGCCTGGCCAGCAGCCATACTGCCTATTTCTTTAACGTAGGCATGATGAGGAAAGGGAGGACAGGGCCTCCATGTCGAACATACCTGGCTCTCAGGTAACCCTTTTCTATTGGCACAGCTTCTGGCATTCACTAGTGCAAGGTTCCGGTTTGCTTATCCATGTTTGCAGCTCAATTTTTCAGGCTGCTTTTGGTTAAAAGGGAAACCTTGCCAGGGACTCTTTTACCCTTGCTATCTATCTAAACAATTTCTTTATGTCTCCTGTACCACTAGCATTTTGGGAGTTTGAGGTGGATGGATCACTTGAGCCCAGGAGTTTGAAACCAACCTGGGCAACATGACAAAACACCATCTCTTAATACTAAAAGTACAAAAATTGCCCGACATGGTGGCACAAGGCTGTATTCCCAGCTACTCAGGAGTCTGAGGTGGGAGGATCACTTGAGCCTAGAAAATGGAGGTTGCAGTGAGCTGAGATTTCACAACTGCACTCCAGCCTGGGTGACAGAATGAGACTCGGTCTCAAAACAAACAAACAAGAAGAAAAAAAGAAAAGAAAAGAAAAGAAAAAGCATAAAGCATACCTAATCATTTGTTTTCACAGTTAAAAAACATTGAAACCAGACCGGGTGTGGTGGCTCATCCCAGCACTTTGGGAGGCCGAGGCCGAGGCAGGCGGATCACATGAGGTTGTGAGTTCGACACCAGCCTGACCAACATGAAGAAACCCTATCCCTACTAAAAATACAAAATTAGCCAGGCTTGGTGTCGCATGCCTGTAATCCCAGCTACTTAGAAGACTGAGGCAGGAGAATCGCTTGAACCCGGGAGGCAGAGGTTGCTGTGAGCCAAGATCGTGCCATTGCACTCCAGCCTGGGCAACAAGAGCAAAACTCTGTCTCAAAAAAAAAAAAAAAAAACCTGAAATTACATTGAACTTCTGCTAATTTTAGAGAATTCTGCTATACTGTACTACAATACTGAACTTTAAACACCTTCCTTAATATAAATATATATATATACATTTTTGTGTGTGTGATGGAGTCTCATTTTATCTCCCAGTCTGGAGTGCAGTGGCAAGATCTTGGCTCAGTTCAACATTTGTCTCCCAGTTTCAAGCAATTCTCTTGCCTCAGCCTTCCAAATAGCTGGAATTACAGGTACACACCACCACACCTGGCTAATTCTTGTATTTTTAGTAGAGATGGGGTTTCACCATGTAGGCATGGCTGGTTTGGGACTCCTGACCTCAAGTGATCCACTCGCCTTGGCCTCCCAAAGTGTTGGGATTACAGGTGTGAGCCACCGTGCCTGACGTAATATTTCCTGAATGCATAAATAGTTATGTAGATAGTTTATCTTAGATTAACGTGATAAAAGTAACAATTAAAGACAACATTTTAAATGGGATGAAATTAACCAAAACCACCTTTTTTTCAATGGCTTGGTATAATTGCCATGTTTTCTGAAATGACAGATTACTAACAAGAAGCAAAGACAAGATTTTTGCTTTGCTCAATCGTTAAGTTTTGGATCTTTTGAAATCTAAAATTCTGGCTAAACAATTTGAAGGGAGAATTCTTTAGGTGGTTTCCTAGGGTTTCCAAGGCAATACAAGAAGAATTTTGATAGGCAGGAAAATGCATGCTACATACACATATTGTTCTTCTCTGATTTGCTTTCATATTTGAAAATTGAAAATTGAAAATCTAGTCTCTTAGAGTAAGTTAACAAAAGATTTATTTTTCAGCAAAGCAAATAATTGTAGAAAACTGATGGGCAACAAATACCATTAGCTGCCAAAAACAGTATGACCAGATTCAGTGAGTATCTAGCCATGCAAATGACAGCCCAGTTAGTTACATTAAGACCCCAAAGGTGCATGTGGACAGCATTTCCATGCAATGTGGTGCACCTCCACTGGGCACCTTCTTCTGCCTGTTTACGGAGATACCGATTTCCCCTGAGTGACTCAATGTGAATACTGAAAACTGAGAGTGCTGTGTTCAGAGGGATTACACATGGTTAACACACTTTTACCATATTATAATAAAATCTGATGTATCCAACTCTGCCTCAGAAACGCTTTTAGTAAAAGATTGTTTATTGATAGTACTCAATCTGGATTCGTGAAAAATTATAATAATCCAGGTAAGTCACAGACACTTAAATGTCAATCAAATTCCATAAAACACACTTGAATGAGATAGTCTTCTTAGCCAAAAATTTTATCAGTAATAACAGTGTTTGGCACGTGAGTACTACTGAAATGAGTGCTCTTCATTGTCATCATTAAAATGGCAATAGCAACACGTGCTTTCCTGTCACCAGCTGGCTTGCTTTTCATTGGTATAAAGTGAAGAAGGTGTTGAAATAGAGAAGAAAGGTGATAGAAATTGAATACTTATATAAAATACAATTTTTAATAAAAAGTAGCATTTGATGTACAACTACAGGTAAGATTTGTATGAAGTCATAATGTTGTCCTATTGACAGAATAACTTTATTCACAATATTCTGATTTCAAACAATATTCCTTTTTTGGCTACATATATGCCAGCATTTTGGTGAAACATTAACTGAGCTCAATAGAAATCAACAAAATGAGGCCGGGCGCAGCGGCTCACGCCTGTAATCCCAGCAGTTTGAGAGGCCGAGGCGGGCGTATTATGAGGTCTGGAGACTGAGACCATCCTGGCTAACACGGTGAAACCTCGTCTCTACTAAAAAATACAAAAAATTAGCCAGGCGTGGTGGCAGGCACCTGTAGTCCCAGATACTTGGGAGGCTGAGATGGAAGACTGGCGTGAACCCGGGAGGCGGAGCTTGAAGTGAAAGGAGATCGCCCCCTGCACTCCAGACTGGGCGACAAAGCGAGACTCAGTCTCAAAAAAAAAAAAAAAAAAAAGGAGAGAAAAAGAAATCAATAAAATGAATCTTTATTTTACCAGAAGCATTTTAGTATTGATGCATATGCTTATTTTGCTTAAAATACATTAGCTTTTTGGCTGGGCACGGTGGCTCACGCCTGTAATTCCAGCACTTTGGGAGGCTGAGGCGGGTGGATCACGAGGTCAGGAGATCGAGACCATCCTGGCTAACAAGGTGAAATCCCGTCTCTACTACAAAAAATTAGCTGGGCGTAGTAGCAGGCGCCTGTAGTCCCAGCTACTCGGGAGGCTGAGGCAGGAGAAAGGCATGAACCTGGGAGGCGGAGCTTGCAGTGAGCTGAGATCTCACCACTGCACTACAGCCAGGGCGACAGAGCAAGACTC
>NW_016810102.1:85730-87490 GCF_001698545.2 Rhinopithecus bieti
CAAGCATTTTCACTGAAAACTCTTCTAAATATATTACAGTAAATATTTAAGAATAAGAATAAAATCATTTATATTTCAAAGATTTTTTTATACTTGACTGGGTATATTTTGTCATATTTAATGTATTTATTCTTTCTGAAAATGCCAAAATAAGAATTTTATTATTTTCCTGGAATAACAGACTATAGGTTTCTGTACTGTGATTTTGCTAATTTGCATTTATTAGTACTACCTTTCAATTTTTCCTTACGTGGTATAAGGTTATAAAAGTGCCTTCCAGTTGATTTCTTGGGTAATAGCAGAATCTGTTCTTTCAGTAGCCTAAGAATTCTTGATATACCACTTTTAGAGGTACTGAACACAACTGGATATATGTGCTGAAATATGGATTTATTTATAAGCTCATCAGAGACTAAATCATAGCAACACGTTATAGTTCAATATTTTTGTCTAAATTCTTGTTGAGCCACATCCATCTATACATGTTGAGTTGCCAATAGCTTTTTTATACTAAGCCAGAACTCATTTTATACCTAAGCCAGAACTCATTTTACCTTGTGGTTTCACTTGAAATGTATGAGCTGCTATATATGTGTGTGTGTGTGTGTGTGTGTGTATATAACTTATATATAATAAGTAATAAAAATTTAATTCAAACACTATGGAAAGAAAAGTCATACAGGCACACTGTTAGTGAATTGGAATCTGGCATGTGACACTGATTAACAGGTTGAGCAGATTCAACTAGACCTAAATCCCTGAAACAATATTGAAAGACAGAATTTTAAATTAAAATATATTTGACAATTTAATAGACCTATGAAATTTGAAAAAAATCAATTTGTTTACTCATCATCAATCAATATTAGGTTAAACTAAAAATTTTTAAACACACCATAAAAAAATAAAATTAATTAACTATCCCCAGAGTTACCGTGATTAACGCAAGACTCCAGTGTATTTGAAAACACCAAATTATTAATGAAAAATATCCATTTTGAAAAGATCTTCAAATTTTTTTTTTCTTGAGATGGAGTCTCGCTCTGTCACCCAGGCTGGAGTGCAGTGGCACAATTTGGGCTCACTGCAACCTCCACCTCCTGGGTTCAAGCGATTCTCCTGCCTCAGACTCCCGAGTAGCTGAGATTACATGCATCTGCCACCACACCCAGCTAATTGTTTTTTGTATTTTTAGCAGAGACAGAGTTTCACTATGTTAGCCAGGCTGGTCTTGAACTCCTGACCTCGTGATCCATTCGCTTCAGCCTCCCAAAGTGCTGAGATTACAAGCATGAACCACTGTGCCTGGCTCAATCTTTCATATATAACTACTATGTAAAACCTAATACTAATATGTTTGATTTATGGAAGATTTGTGAATGTCTATCACTGTAGTTAAAAATCATAAAATTATATAAATATACTGTCTAAACAATTTTGATTAAAATATTTGGTATTTTATTTGAGTACCAGTATTTATATAGTATGACAAATTCAGGCTTATTTTGTGAAATGGCAAAAGAGTATTTTACTTTTTTAGAAAAGTAAAAAGTATTTTTATTTTTTTTACTGTTGTGCCATTTTATAAAATAAGCCTAAATTTGTGGAGAAATTTTTTAAAGAAGCCAATCTTTTCTAAAGGAAGATTTATATATCAAAAATTAGAGATATAAATGTCATAATATATACGTCATTTTCTGAACCCTACAGTAATCTGTAATGTTTGTTTGTATACACCAATCTTAGATTACATAAAACAT
>NW_016810102.1:89259-90449 GCF_001698545.2 Rhinopithecus bieti
AGGGGAGGGGAGGGGAGGAGGGGGAAGGGAGGGGAGGGGAGGGGAAGGGAACGGGAGGGAGGAAACAGAGCAACTCACCTTTGCACCTCCCATGCGGGTCAGAAAATCCATTTATGGTGGGCCTACTGTGTGTTGCTTGGAGACTGCATGACATGCTCACACCTGCCCTCAAGATGCCATCAATAGGGGAGCCAGATAAGTTAGCAAATAATTAGCATGCATGAGCTGCTATTCTCTGCTTTAGAGTCTGCTCCTCTTACTTGGTATGTACTTGTAAGGAAAATGATCCATCTCTAAAGATTTCTATTTACTGAAAGAAAACAGAACATGATGGACTGTTCTGGTACACAGCTTCTTTTAAGTTATGGAAAGATGTTCATGATAGACTGTGTTCAGTGAAAAAATGGTATGCCATGCATGCTCGAAGTTGTGAAAAATATACACTTTAGGAAAGGGTTATATCAAAGTGTCACAGTGTTTGGTTGTCTCTGAGTGATGATGAGTCTTAATGATACAGGAAGTAGAATAAAATTATTTGATGGATAGTGAGCATAAAAGAATACTTGGCAGAGCTTCCCTTTAGCAAGAGAGCCAAATAAATTTTTTTCTTACTAACAAAGATTGGCCTGAAAAATGGAGCTGCAAACATAGATAAGCAAGCTGGAAGCTTGGAAGGGACGGCAGCTGTGCCAATAGAAAAGGGCTGTGAGCCAGGCATGTCCAACATGGAGGTTCCATTTTTGTTGTTGTTGTTGTTGTTACTACATGTACAGTAAAGAAATAGGTAATATGGTGCAGCTCAGGAAGAAGACCTGCTTACATAATATAAGATTAGGGTGGGAGTGGACACAAATTTTCACCCTATGCAAATTTTCCATTATCCATGCAAATGACATATCTCTAACCAATTTTTCATGCTTCATGCAAATGACATACCTGGTCCAACCAATCTTTCATGCCCTATGTAAATCAAACACCGCCCCCCTCATCAGGCATCTGTAAAATCCCCTGCATTTCACTGTGGATCCTGCAGCCCATTTGGGACCTCTCTCTCTGCAGTGGAGGGAGCTTGTCTCTTTCTTCCACCTATTAGACTTCTGCTCTTAACCTCACTCTTGTGTGTCCATATGCTAGTTTTTTATGGTCATTAGACAACAAATCTCAGGTATCACCCCAGAAGAAAAAGGCTG
>NW_016810102.1:90778-103675 GCF_001698545.2 Rhinopithecus bieti
CACAAGCAGGTGAGGGACAGATTGGGGTGCTGGTTTGAAAGCGCAACATGGAGCTTCCTAAGGTGCAGGCAGCTTGGAGGCAGAGAGGCAAGTGAGAGGCAGGAGTAGCAGCCCAGGCTGTCACCAAGGAGGGGACAATGTGGCAAAAATGGAGAAATGCACATGGGTCTGAAAGGTTTAGATAAATGTGGATTTCAACACCTCCTCTCCCACACCCCACTTATCAGCTGTGAACCTGGGATAAGGCACTCCTTTCTGTGTCTTTATGACTTAGCTGAGGTGACCACTAAACAGGAAAAGTGTCTGGCTGGTGACACATAATAAGTAGCTGCAAGTAGTAGCTTTCTTCCCTACCCACTTGAAGCAGAAATTGGTGACCGGTTTTTCCCTCTGAGATGTCCAGCTGGCACCAGAGAAATTCTGAGGCTGCTTGTTCAGACAGGGCCACCATGCCTGGGCAGCATGGCAAATCTGATCCTTGGGCCAGTTTGGAAAAGGTTGTGAAGGAGACAGAGCTGGAAAAACGGCCAGATGCCTGTATTCCAATTCATACCCAGGCCTAGGCTCCTCTGGTTCTGGCTGTGCTGTGCCTGTCTGGGTCCTGAGCCAAGTAATACTTGGTCCTTACCCTCAGAAAGGTCACCATAGACCAAGGAAAATGCACCAATACAGCCATTGGGTAATGCCAGAGAATACCCAAGCCATCTTCTCATGCCGAGGCCTTATTAAACCCCAGTGGCTACTCTGGGAGAGAAGTGCCATTGTCTCCATTTTAAAGATAAGGAAACTGCAGCTTACAGAGAGATATGGCCAGAGTTGTCCAGCCTGGGAGTGGCTGAGGCAGAACTGAAGTCATAACTTGCCCAGCTGCAAGGCTTGAGTTTTCAGCCTAGTTCAGAAGACATCAGCCTGCCAAGGCCTGGATGCAACCTCACCCACCTGTGACTCATTTCTGGGACAACCGGAAGGAACAGGAGGCTCTATTTTGAGCAATGGGTAGCCCATGCCAAGCACAGCTACCTGCCCCTGCAGAAACGAGTGGGGCTGAAAGCTTCATGGTTTCCAGCTTTTCATATCTACCCTGAGCCAATAAAGGCTTGTGGCTGTTGGCACACAGGTAAATTGTCCAACCTCCAGATGGAGCAGAGCAATGGTGAAGGAAGCCTGCTGGTTCTTACCTCAGCTCAGCCACTTCTGAGCTCTGTAGTCTTGCACCAGCCTTTGCCCCATCACTGAGACTGTTTTCTGCCTTACAATGGGGACACTGATACAAACCACACACACAATGTGGATGAAAAGAGATAACCGGTAAAATGATCTCACCTGCCAGGGAGTCCATGCTCAGAGAACTCTCATGCTCCTGGGTGGAATATTTCCTCAGAGAAATAGAGCTTGGGGGTCAGGGACATGGGCCTGCTCTGTGACTCTGAGACAGTGGCTTCCCCTCTCTGAGCTCAGATCCACACTGGGCAGGCTGCTCTGATCTCCTGTGTCCCTATGATGGGAAGGGAGTTGGTCCTCCCCAGCTTGTCAGGGAACCGTTGGCCATGGCTGAGGGCAATCTGGCCCCAGTGCCCTGGCTTATTGGAACAGCAGTAAAAGGCAAACACAAAACTCAGAACGCAGCTGACCAGGGAACCTGCTCTCCTTGACCTACAAGGATATGTTGTGATTGAAACAGCCTGTGACTCTGTCCACATGCTGCTCCTCTGCAGGGATGCTGCTGTTCACTCCTACTCTACTGAGACACGCAATATCCTCGCATGGGAGAATTCTCTCTCTCTCTCTCTCTCTCTCTCTCTCTCTCTCACACACACACACACACACACACACACACACACCCCTAACCTACTACCTCCAGGCTCATAAATCACCTGTCCACAAAAGCTGCCTTCAGCAGCCCCTTAGCCTGTGAGCTGCCCTCATCCCCCTCACAGCCCTGAGCGAGGGTGCGCAGCCTCCTTGGGCAAGAGGATGGAGGCTCTGGGAGACTGCGTCGCACATCTCCAGTCCCCAGTGCGGGGCCTCTCATCTGTTGGGGCAGTGACCCAGGTCTGAAGCACCTCAGTGCTGCTCATGATTGCAGAGGATGGCCTCACCAGATAGGGGGTCCTGGAGGGCCTGGGGGATTGGTCTCTGACTGCCAGCAAAAGAAGCCCACATCGAGGCAGCAGGCGACAAACACTGAGGCAACTGACTTGCCCAACTTTAACCCTCAGGTTTTTTAAATAAAATGTAAATGCAGGGGCTTGGGCTCGGGACTCCTGGAGCCCCGTGGGGCTGAGCGTGAATGGTGTTCGGTGTCCGGCTTCACTGCCAAACCGCACCTGGAGCGTTTGCCGGGCGAGGGGCCCCAGGGCGACGGTCCCCGAACAAACCCAGGCGGCTTCGGTCAGCAGCAGCCCCGCTGCTTTTCCACAGCGCGGGGACCCCCATCCCCGCCAGCCCCATCGCACTGTCCCTCTCAGGTCAGAGAAGCCCGTGGAGGACTGCGTGGCATCAGGACCTGCCAGGAGCCAGGGCGACCTAGAAGAATCCGGGAACCTGGCGCCCAACTAGGACGCAGCCCCCGAAGAGGAGAGGCCACCCGGGCAGGAGTGAGAAGTGGCTCCGCGCTCCTGGGCGCCCGTGGGAGCTGCAGGGCCCTGCCAGATGACCCCGGGTCCGGACCCTCCGCACCAGGTGTGGGGGCGGAGAGGACGCGGTGGGTGTGGCTCAGGCACCGGCGGGCGAGAGCCTGGACACCGCCGGGAGCCCGACCTCCTGGCCCTTTGCGGGAGGGGAGCGGGGCCAAGGAACAGCGCCAGCCCCTCACCACAAGCCGGCGACCCCATGACTCCAGGGGCTGCCGCCTCTAGCAGGTAAGCTCAGCCCGGGCGTCCCCTCCGCAACCAGGCCGGGATCCCTGCCTGGCTCCTGGAGCCTGGACTGTAACTTCCGCAAAAGGGCTGCACTCCAGGTACGAGAAACGTTCTTCGCTCCCTGCTTTGTGGACACTCGGTTCCTTGTAGGCGGTTCTGCTTGGCCCCTTGACCGCGGCGGCTGGGTGGACCGGGGCTGGACACCCTGGGCTCCACCCGAGTTTTCTCTTGCTGGGTGACCTGGGCTCTGGCACTCAGGACCTCCGTTTCCCTGGCAGATAGATGAACATTGCTTGAGACACTTTGTGGTCAGTTTCTTCTTTTCAGAAAGTGGCCCCCACAGTGCCCTTCCCGGCAGCATGGAGTCGACAGTGGCAGCGTTTCTGTCCCGCTCTGCGGGGCTGGGTGTGAAGGGGACTGTCCCATCCCGCTGTCCTCCAGGAGCGGCACCTTTCTCTCCGTAGACTTTGCTGAAGATGCGGCCCCCTGGTCAGGGGCAGAAAACAGATCCAGGCCGCCCCGCTCCTGCTGGGTGGTAAAGGAGGGCGGGCAGGTGCTAAGTGCTACTGTGAAACTAAAAATCATCATAATGAAGAAAGAATGGGTTTCGTATCTCTTAATTCTCACCATCAATAGGGTATTCATGGGCCCATTTGACAGAGGAGGAAGCCACCTGGAGAATTTCCCTTCCTTGAGAGCCAGGCCGTTCCCTGTCCAGCCCTGTGTCACCTGCTTCCCTTACAGCTCGCCCTCTCCCCCTCTCATCTTCATAACACGCTTCCCCATGGGGGCAGGGATTTCAGCTCAGAGGTGTTGAGCAGCCTAGGTGAGGCCACAGAGCTCACAGGAGGAAGGACCCCCATAGTGTCAGGGACATCTGAGGAGGGAGCGCCCTCCTCTGGCTGGAGGGTGGGGTAGCAGCAGCTGCCAGGCTTCAGGGAATGGGGTGAAATGAGGGCCCTAGGGGCTCCCCAGGTGGAAAGCACAGGTCTGGCAGAGGTTTCCAGGTGACAGGAGTTTGAGTGAGCGTTAGGGAAGTGTGTGAGGAAGGTGGAGATAGGTCCCACTCGGGCAGGTCCTGCCTGAGTGCCAGCATTGGGGCTGGAACTTAACAGGGATGGGGGAATTTTCTGCTTGCCCTGGGGCTGGGGTTATGCCCTCAAGGCAGGTAGGGCTTCCTGCTTCCCCCATCACGATGCAAGTTCTGGAGTCGCACAGGGTGAGGAACCAGTGACCCGCCCGACCACCGCTCTGAAATGGGTCAAGGGGAACCCTGGGGCAGGACACCCTGCTGAGAGTCAGAGCCCTGAACTATTAAGAAAAAAAGAAGAAGAAGAAGAAGATCGGGCACGGTGGCTCATGCTTGTAATCCCAGCACTTCCAGAGGCCAAGGTGGATGGATCACGAGGTTAGGAGTTCAAGACCAGCCTGGCCAACACAGTGAAACCTCGTCTTTACTAAAAATACAAAAAGATCAGCTGGATGTAGTGGTGGGCACCTGTAACCCCAGCTACTTGGGAGGAGAATCACTTGAACCCAGGAGGCAGAGGTTGCAGTGAGCCGAGATCACACCACTGCATTCCAGCCTGTGCAACAGAGCTAGACTCCATCTCAAAAACAAACAAACAACAACAAAAAACACTGCACAATGGAGGGCCATGCAGGACCACATGGAAGAAGAGAGACCCACATGGAAGGAGATGATCATAAGGCCAGGTGAGAACATGCAAAGAGCAATTGCAGGGGCTGGTCTGAGGTGTGGGAGGAGTTAAGTCAGTAAGGCAGGCTGTGCATTTTAGAGAAAGCTGCCTGTGTCAAAGACTTACAGGTGCACACATTCACAGCATGGCCTCCACTTCATACATCAGAAAATAATGATAGACCTAGCTTTGCACACACACAGGGATTTGACCCAGATGAGACCTTAGTCCAAATCCAGTACCAACCATGGAAAAGTATCTCCCTAAGGGCCCCAGTGTCCTTGTAACATAACACTCTTGTGAGGAATAAGTAAAGGGACATCTGTAAAGTTCTTGGTGTTGTGCCCAGCCTGGTAAGTGGCCAGCACCCATCTGCTGCCACTATCATAATGTGTACAGGCCAAGGAAGAAATGGACAGGAGACTTCCACATGGGGACCATGCTTATCTCTGGGAAGCAAAATGGTGATGATTTGTGTTTTCCATTTTCATTCTCTTCTGTGGTTTCCTCCTTGTACCACAATGAGCAGAAATTACTGTTTTGATGGAAAGTAAAAAGCATCATATGTCACCTCATGCAGGTGTGCCCAGGTGTGAGTTCATTTTGCATTGAGGACTCCGCTGTACCTGGCTTTGGTTAAGATCCTTCACCATCTTAGTCTCAGTCTCTTCAACTGTACCGTGGAGATTGGGGATTACCTCAGACAGCTGATGTGTGAGGGTTACACAAGATGACAATGGCTGAGTTTGTGAGTGCACATTGACTCTGCAGGCTCAGTACCACTGCATCAGATTATAATGGAAGATTTCTTAGCTCTGCACCAGGTGCCCAGTAAACATGTAGTGACTGTCAGGTTATATTAGTAGAGTTACATTTTCTCCACCAAGTGCAAATTCAGTTTCTTCTTCTGTGCCTTTTGTGACAGTGAGCTCACTTATCTTACTTTCCAGATGCAGCAGAAATGCCTACATTTGGTCCAGCTCCATTCTGCATACTGACATGTCTACCCCACCCCACTTTAATGAGAAAACCAGCTCAGTAAGGTGAAGTAACCTTCCAGGGGTCACACAGCAAGCAACAGTTCATCAAATGCCCCAGGCTCATTCAACTGAGTAGGGGAGGCCCCTTCAGAGCCTACTGTGTGCTGAGCTGGGCCTGTGAACCTTGTTTCTTCCTCAAAGCTGCTCTGCAACAGACGACTGTGTCCTCATCGAATAGGTGAGGAAGCTGCCTTGCAGAGGTGGAAATCCAGAGAACCTAGTCAACATCAGTGTGGTTTCTCCCACCTAAGCCTACATAATTGTCATAGTAGCTACCTTTCTGGTCTCAGTCTCCCTGCTTCTGCCCAAGGCCCCTGCAGTCTTTTCTGACCTCAGCGGTAAGCCAGAGTGATTTGTTTAAACCAAGATCGCAGTCCTGTGAGAATTTGAGTAATGGAAACCATGCCAGTCTAGGAAGAAGAGCGCATCAAGATCTGATCTGGGCCTTCCCTTTCCTTCTAACTTCCTCATCTCCTCCATTCCCTCCCAGTTGATGTCTGCTTTGGTCAATGGCACTGTGGCCCCAGCACCGCCTTACCCATCTTTAGAAGCTTTTCCGTGGGCGGGCTTCTCATATCCAGTGAACCTTTTGTGACCCTGTCTCTCCCCTATCACCAAACCCCAGATCCCCTCTTATGCCTCCTCACTTCCTCTCCTTCTCTCCTGTAATTGCTTCTCCCTTTAGTCTCAGTATTAACCTGGGGCAACCTAGAGGTCTGGAGGTGTAGGTGCGAAGTGACCCTGGGATGAACACACACAGATTCATGAGACTCTGCAATTCCTAAAGGGTAGAGAGTGGGACCTCGTATCACCAACGTGAGGACTTTCCCACAGGACAGGTGACTCAATGAGTAGCAAATGTGACCAAGAGGTACCATTTTACCAGGCAGACAGTGAAGGGGCAGAAGAGAGGAGGGCTGGAAGAACCATTTCTGTTTTCTATCTGATCCATTTATCTCTGTCCTAACCGAAGACCTGCAGGAGAGGCAGTGACTTGCTTAAGGTCACAGCACCTTGGAGGAGACAAAGCCAGGACTACAGAGAGAGCTTGGGGAGGCATTGGGTCTCTGTTGATGATTCCTAACGCTGGCTCATCCCTGCCTTATCTTGGGGTAGTGGGACTATACCGTGGACTCCCCAGAGAAGACAGGCGAGAGTCCAACGCCAACACATGTCCACAAAGGTCCCCTGGTCCACGAAGCGGGAGAAACTTGTCATCAGGCAAAGGTGGCAAACACTGAGACGCGAGGTAAGGCTCACCGCTCGCGACAGGTGTCTCACGACTGGCGCATGCGCATCCGCGAGGCAGGCGCGGGGACCAGGCTGTCAGGGCTGTCAGCCTGTCTGAGCAGAGGAAAATGGGACAGGCAAAGTCGGCCTAGTCTCGGGAAAATGCTGCCTGCGACAATGACTGTGGAAGCCTAAAAGTAACGACCATAGGGCATCCTTGGGCCGTCTTCATTAGTCGGGTCCCGCTGGAGGAAGAGGCGATTCCAGTGGGCTCTGGGAACAGCTCTTTGGACTCCATTCCCGAAAGAGTCTGTGTGCAAGAATCCGGTCCCAGGAAGAAGGGAATACAGTCTGGTGAGTTGTTGAGGGATCTCCGGGTGATGGAATCATACCTGAGACCCCAGAGGAGGAGGGTGTCAGCGGAAGATTGCGGGGCCCTTGAACTCACTGTCTCCCTTCATCCAGGGCCTCCCAGGGGCTCCTGCTTCTCAGTACGGCTGTCTGGGTTAGGCAGAAACGACAATAAAGGCAAGTCCAAGGTGGAGAAGAGGTCTCACACCTGGAACTGGCATCTTGCAACAAGGGCACATAAGGTTGAGAGAATGTTTCATAAAACGTCTGGTGTGATTGTAAGCCTGAAAAGGGTGCCCAGGAGTGCTGTTGAGGGGCACTGTGGATGCCCCATGAAAGCAAAAGGAAATAAAGGCTCAAATGGGAGAATGAGAGGGTTTGTGCTGGAGTCAAACCCAAGTTCACGGATTCTTGCCAGAGGACCCAAGAGACTCGTGTAAAGTGCAAAAAACCCCAGCCCCCAAAATGAGACCACCACCCACAACCTGGAGGGCAGTCAAACTACCGAAAATCCCTTGAGCTCACTAAAATCCCTGGCAAGCAAAAGATCTGTGGCGAGAGGCAGTCACACCCAGCCCAAAGAAGAACCAACTCCACAATGAGAAAAGACATGCAGATGAAACGAAAGAGAGCCTAGATTACCAAGTAAAAACCAGACTTGGCTGTCTAGGTCTCATCATATAGGAATCATGCTGTACTCCTATAGAAGTGGGAGAACAAGAGTTTCATTGTTGGCAGATATAACGGGAATTTACTGTTCCAAAAGTATCACAGCTGCCTAGTCCTTAAAATCTGACAGTGTTTAGAAGAAAACAGTCATACAATGGTCCCCATGAGGGTCGTCCTCCGTGAACAGCAAAATGTTGACTGTGGAAGCCTTTGAGCCAGACCCAGGAAACCCTAGGCCCACGAGAAACATGGAAGTCAGGAAAAGAGGAGGCCGGTGTGCAGGCCACATCCCAGCCAGCCTCAATCCATCCCACTCCCGTGTGTTTCCCGGAATGACAGCCGAAATTGGGAGCTGGCCAGAATGGCCTGGGTTTGCGCTCCAACTGTTCCCCGGGATGTTGGAGTCCTCCCACCTGGGCACTGGGCCATGGTGTGGACGGCTTGTGCGATGAAGGGAATGCAGGGGTGGAGTGGGAAGTACCTTCTGTATCATCTGTTGAAGGGGGCCAGGCCTCCACACTTGTGGGTATTTCTCCTCAGGTAGGACGAGAGACTGAGAAAAGAAATAAGACACAGAGACAAAGTATAGAGAAAGAACAGGGGGCCCAGGGGACCTGCGCACAGCATATGGAGGACCTGCACCACCACTGGTCTCTGAGTTCCCTCAGTATTTATTATTATTTCCACTATCTCAGCAAGGGAAATGCAGCAGGAGAGCAGGGTGATAGTGGGGAGAAGGTCAGCAAGAAAACATGTGAGCAAAGGAATCTGTGTCACAAATAAGTTCAAGGGAAGGAACTATGCCTAGATGTGCCCGTAGGCCAGATTTGTGCTTTTCTCCACCCAAACATCTCAGTGGAGTAAAGAGTAACAAAGCAGCATTGCTGCCAACATGTCTCGCTTCACACCACAAGGCAGTTTTTCTCCTATCTCAGAACTGAACAAATGTACAATCGGGTTTTATACCAAGACATTCCATTCCCAGGAGCAGGCAGAAGACAGAGGCCTTACTCTTAACTGCAAGAGGCCTTCCTCTTTTACTAATCCTCCTCAGCACAGATCCTTCACGGATGTCAGACTGGGGGCCGGTCAGGTCTTTCCCATCCCACAAGGCCTTATCGCAGGCTATCACATGGGGAGAAACCTTGAACAATACCTGGCTTTCCAGGGCAGAGGTCCCTGTGGTTTTCCACAGTGCATTGTGCCCCTGGTTTATTGAGAATGGAGAATGGAGATGACTTTTACCAAGCATACTGCCTGTAGACATTTTGTTAACAAAGCACATCTTGCATAGCCTCAGATCCCTTAAACCTTGATTTCACACAATACATGTTTCTGTGAGCTCAAAGTTGGGGCTAAAGGTACAGATTAACAGCATCTCAGGGCAAAGCAATTGTTCAAGGTACAGGTCAAAATGAAGTTTCTTATGTCTTCCTTTTCTACATAGACACAGTAGCAGTCTGATCTCTCTTTCTTTTCCCTACATATCCCCCTTTTCTTTTTGACAAAACCACCATCGTCATCATGGCCCGTTCTCGCTGGTCACTGTCTCTTCGGAGCTGCTGGATACACCTGTAGACTAACAACAGACAGAACAGACATACAAGGATTAATATGAAACTTACAATAGTGGAACGCCTGATGGTTTTAACCCAAGTGACAGGGTTAAGATTTGTGAGGCCATCAGCAGCTTTGATGATTGCCTCAGTTTCTGGCATCAGATTTAAATGGGCTTTTGATGCCTCAAAAATTTGTCATTTTAATTTTGAAATATCTAAAGTAAGATTATGTTTTCTTCCTTGTAGATGGCGTCTAACCATGTCCCAGTGATGCTCAGACTCATTATAGGCTCGGGGTGTAGTACAAAAATCTGATTTATTCCAGTCACACTGTAACTAAAAAAGATATTCCAAGCTCATGAGCCTATCTCCCACCCAAATGACAGTTTGTCTAAGATCATTAATTTGGTTTGCCAATTTTTAATCTATTTGGGTCTGAGAATTCCACAATTTTGAGGAATTCTTTTGCCAATTATTTACATATTCTGCAGTTTGAACAGAGGAGTATAAAGCAATTCCAGCAGCCGCAGCAGTAGCTGTGACTGCAATAAGACCCACAATCACTGCAGTTAAAGTAAAAATGAATCTTTTGGATCTAGTTAGAACTCTTTTTAATACTTCCGTTAAAATATGGACAGACAAGGAAGCCTCCCACGGTTGGTCCATGGACACACGGATCCACATACCCTCTCTTGCCCTCACCAGCAGAATATGGTGCTGCCAATCAAAAGTCGAATCAATGCAAGTAAGCAATCTACAATTTTCACAGGCTATAGTTTGGGAATCTCATTTAATAACTATGTTTCTTACAACTAGCATATAAGGAGGTTTTACACAACTTTGCAAAGGAATTGTCAGATTGGAATTTAGGTTAGTAGTATAATATGGCTTATGATCTCTTGTTCCTATAGCTTGATTTCCAGACAAAATTCTAATGTGGTGCGAGGCCACAGTAAGCTTCCATAATTCTGGATGTTCAGGACCAGTAGCAGGACTAACTAACTTTGGTCGAGGTGATGAAGCTCCCTTTTCACCCCATTTCCATGGATAGGGTGATTTTAAGTTTCTGTAAACCTGATCCAGTCTTTTAGTTAAATCATGATCATAGGCTGGATTAGTGGGCCAGATGGCTAGGGCCTGTGAACATGAGTGAGTCTGTCCCATACAATTATAATAAAATTGGCCTCGAGGGGCCCAGTCTATAATAGTTCCAAATTCATTGTTTTGTAATACCACCTCAGTGTCAGCCACACATTCTTCCCAAACTAAAACTTCTGGGCTTTTTGATTCTTTGGGAATTTTCTTGGGGCAAGGCTTCCCCTTAGGCCTAAATTTTAATGATCTTTGATAAGAAGAGTCCTGTAAGTTATTCATCTGTGGCCTGACTGACATTCCACTTACCATGTGATAAGTAAATCTACTGGTGGCACTGACAGTAGGTACTTCTACTAACCAATTTTGGGTTGTAGACATTAAACATCCTGGTGCCTTCCCTAGGCAAATAGGATAATGATACCCAATGGAAATATTTGTCATCATTCCTTCTTCAGGTTGGGCAGGGCAACTATCATCTGTGAGGCCTGGTACCCATGCGCTATTATTAACATATACTTCAATAGGATTATCCATCCAAGTGACTGCCTGAATTAAGGGCGGGAAAGGCACATAGGCCCAGTAAGTATAATTAGCTGCATCTGCTCCTGCAGTCACAGGGAGACTTACCACCATTGATACAATCATCAAAGCTGCAGACAGCATATTCTCTGGAGTTCATTTTCCCCTTGTGTTCTTCGGGCTTTTCTCAGCTAACTGTGTCAGCTTCTTTAATCGGGCCCAGGTCGGCGGCTCTGCTTTCTTGGTGGATGGCAACTTTATCTGTTCTTCTGATATCACCATTTTGTTTATCTGGCAAGTTGATGATGCTCGATTGCGGGTTTTCTGTCTCTGCAGAGGCGATTCTCTTTGCATCTCCGATGGGTTCATTGTAGAACTTTAAATGTCTAGTGGGTATCCAAACAGGAAGTTGATTTTCTCCCGGTGAAACACAGGCAAAGCCTCTCCCCCATGTTATCACTTTCTTTATTTCTCATGTCTTATTTTTGTTGTCTTTCCACCAAATCAGTTTTCCTTCATGTGGGTTTTTTTTTTTTTTTTTTTTTTACCAGTAAAATGTTGCTCTGCAGAAGTAGGGTCTGATTTCTATAAATGTTTAAAAAATTTAAAGTATAGAGTGCTAAATTAAGTTGCATCTGGACAGTGTTATACTCCTTACTGTCTTTTTCCTTTTCTTGTTTCACCACCTGAGCTTTGAGTGTTCTATTAGTTCTTTCAATTATGGCCTGTCCTTGGGAATTATAGGGGATTCATGTTGTATGTGTAATTTTCCACTGATTTAAGAATTTTTGAAATGTTTTACTACACTATCTTGGCTCATAATCTGTTTTAATTTTTTTCGAACTCCCATGACAGCAAAACAAGATAACAAATGTCTTTTAACATGGGAAGTACTTTCTTCTGCCTGGCAGTTTGCCCATACAAAATGTGAGTAAGTATCAATGGTCAATGGACAAATGACAATTTTCCAAATGAAGGTACATGTGTGACATCCATTTTCCATAACGCATTAGGACATAGACCTCTGGGATTAACTCCTGCCTCCTGAATGGGCAGGTGTAGGACTTGACACTGGGTGCAATGTGGTACAATATTTTTTGCCTGTTTCCATGTGATATCAAATTTATTTTTTAGTCCTGTTGCATTTACATGTGTCAAGGCATGAAGTTCTTGTGCTTCTATGAATGCATATGATTCTAGCAAGTCAGCTTGTTCATTTACTTTAGTTAAAGGCCCTGGTAAATTAGTATGTGCTCAAATATGAGTAATATGAAATGGGAAATTTCTTTTTCTTACAGTTTGTTGTAACAAATTAAACAGATGATTTAACTGATCATCCATACTATAGTTGATTAGGGCTGTCTCAACATCCTTTGTAGCCTGTACTACCTATGCAGAATCTGATACAATGTTAATAGGCTGATTAAAATCTTGTAACACTGAAATGACGGGCAACCAACTCTGCCCTTTGAGCTGAGTGATATTGAGTTTCAATGACTCCTTCTTTTGGCCCCGTGTAAGCAGCTTTTCCATTGCTGGAACCATCAGTAAACACTGTCAGAGCATTTTTTAAAGGGTTATGTCTGGTAATTTTAGGTAAAATCTAAGTAGTCAATTTTAAAACTGGAAGATTTTGGTTTTGGGTAATGATTATCAATAATTCCCACAAAATCAGCAAGACCAATCTGCCATGCAGCAGAATTGATCAAGTCTTGTCTAACCTGTTCCTTGTTTAAAGAAACAGTGATTTTATCTGGGTCACTTCCACACAATTTTATTATTCGTAATCTTGCCTGACCAATTAATGTAGCCATTTGATCCAAGTACAATGTAAAAGTCTTAATCGTACTGTGAGGAAGGAAAGACCACTCCA